>NC_041395.2:157720808-158005808 GCF_900747795.2 Erpetoichthys calabaricus
GGTCTTCTTGATCAGCATAACTTGGCATTATCTCTTTTAGTAGGCGTATTTTCTGACCACCTCCAATAGAATTACTTACTTCCCCTCCTTTCCATTCTTCACCTTTCCCTATAACCTAGAGAAGTATGATATAAAAAAGCCACATATGTTCAAACTATTTTATTAAAAAAATAAAAAATTATGGAACATGAAATGTTCTTTTTACTGGCTGGTTTAGTCAGATACAGGTTTAGTGTGAAAAGGTTAAAACAGATTTAGCAAGAGTTTACAACAATGGTAGAATCACCAAAAGAACATATAATTATTTTGCTGTTATTTTACATTTTTCATCCTTTGTATAGCATATGTATGCTTAGTACAACATTTTCAAAATTATACAATCTTACATTTTCAGACAGATTAAATTAGCTCTTGTTTGTCAAACAGAGTGCACATGATGTCCAATGGAAGTGTGCTTTAGTGGCCACTTTTTTCAACGCCCTCTTCATGGTTGAGATGCACACAAAATGGCACATGTACCCCTGACAAATTACTCCTCAGTTACAGCAAATCTTTAAAGGCCTGTGTAAAACAGTTCTCTTACATGATGAAGTTGTATTATCTTTAAAGTTCATGGGTTCAGATGACATTGTTGCTTTAAGCTGTGATAATTATGTCTTAACCTTAACCTTGCATTCACTGCATTAATGTATACAAAGAAAAGGAGCCTTGGTTAAGTGTTTGTTTTAATATCCAGCTGCCCCACAAATCCACTCTGGATATGTGAGTTTGGAAGATGTATGGATAGATGGTAGATATGTTATGAGAAGTTTGCTTGATTGAATGAAAGTAATATATGAACATATCTGACTTAGCTAATAAACAAAAGCTGACAAGGATAGACACCTGAAAAGTAAAAAAAGAACACATCAAAAACTCTTACCTTCACTGTATAGTTTAAGGCTTTGGCTGTTTGCATGAATCGAAGAAAGCCATCAGTTTCCTGAGTTGCAACAGTAAATACAAGTAGTTTATCTGAAAATAAAAATAATAACATGAATAAATCAATCTGCCTTTTGAACATGCTTATTCCAATTCAAGATCATGGAGAGATGAAATGTATTTCGAAAACACTGGATGCAAATCATGAATTAGCCTCGCAAGGGACATTGAATGGATTAGATTAGAATAAACAATTAATATAAAACATGTTATTTTGATATGGGAGAAAAACCTATGTCATTTTAGGGGGAATGTGATGCATACAGACAGTTGATTTACCATGATGCCCAAAATAAATAAATAAATGATCCACATGCATACGCAAAATATAAAAAGGAATTCATTCGAAATTAAAACATTTTTCTTTTATTTAATTTGGGAAGGGCCAATTGAGTTTTAGCTTTTTTTTAAGTTACTTTTGGAAAATATTAGAGTGCAACATGTTGCATTGCTTTGTAATATTGCCTCTGAGAATTATTTTAATGGAAGCAGTAAAGCAGAAACAATTTAGTTCCATCCATCCATCCATTTTCCAACCCGCTGAATCCGAACACAGGGTCACGGGGGTCTGCTGGAGCCAATCCCAGCCAACACAGGGCACAAGGCAGGAAACAATCCTGGGCAGGGTGCCAACCCACCGCAGGACACACACAAACACACCCACACACCAAGCACACACTAGGGCCAATTTATAATCGCCAATCCACCTAACCTGCATGTCTTTGGAATGTGGGAGGAAACCCACGCAGACACGGGGAGAACATGCAAACTCCACACAGGGAGGACCCGGGAAGCGAACCCAGGTCCCCAGATCTCCCAACTGCAAGGCAGCAGCGCTACCCACTTCTTCTTTCGGCTGCTCCCGTTAGGGGTTGCCACAACAGATCATCTTCTTCCATCTCTTTCTGTCCTCTGCATCTTGCTCTGTTATACCCATCACCTGGATGTCCTCTCTCACTACATCCATAAACCTTTGCTTAGGCCTTCCTCTTTTCCTCTTCCCTGGCAGCTCTATCCTTAGCAGTGTTCTCCCTAGCGTCTTTTAGCCAGGCACTCCACCCGGCTAATTTAGTTGAGCGCCCGGCTGTCATCTTGCATGACATTGTGAGATGATAGCCGCAGATCTACAGGCACAGGCAGATCTAATGATCTGCAGAGATGGCAAGGGACGAGCGGGCGGGTGGGAAAATACTTTAGAAACAGGATCACAAGTGGCGACGGGAGAGGTGCGGAGCGGGATATTGCCGATCACTCGATGCTGAACAAGCTAATAGTGGGGACGAGGTGGAACGGAGTTCACAAGCAAAGAGTATGGGGAGGTGGGTTTTCGAGAGGGGGCTGAACATGGTAATAGCAGGGGAGTAGCAGCTGTATGGGGAGGTGGATGGGTGAGAGGGGGCTGTACATGCTAATAGTGGGGACGGAGCGGCAGTTCACAAGCAAAAAAGATGTGGAGGTGGGCGCGCAAGAGGAGGACTGATAAAATAAAAAAAAAAAAGACTCGCCTGCCAGATATCAAAGAAAGGGCGTCAGGAAGTGACGTCTCTGTTCTCAGTGTCAATGCAGTCTGTGTAGCGTACAGCTGCTCTCTTCTTGTTCAGTACATAGCAAACCAATATATATACAGTATACAGTCGTTTAAGCATTAGGTGTGTTCTGTGTGTAAAAATCCTTGTAGCACTCACTGTGGTTCCTGTTAAAGTGACTCCCTCTGCCGTTTTTATATTTGCTCATACTGAGGGTTTTGTTAAAGTGGCCCCATCTGCCGTTTTTATATTTGCTCATACTGAGGGTTTTGTTAAAGTGACCCCATCTGCCGTTATTATATTTGCTCATATTCGGAACCTGCGTCCATATTGCAAAAAGTGTGCAGAAACTCTTGCAGCACACACTGTGTCCTGAGCAAAAATTTTGTCACTGAATTGCTGAGGGTTTTGTTAAAGTGACCCATCTGACATTCCTTTTATTGTTCATATCTTGCCCTGTCGTAGTGCAAGTGTGCATTGAATATCCAACAGGCTCCCACTTTCCCACTCAAAAGTCTTATTCATAGTTACTTTTAATTTTTTCCCAACGTTTTACAAACATGAGTAATAAAAGTGTTCAGAAAACAACACTGCTCAGTTATTTCAGAAAAGAGACACCACAAACTAATGAAGGTACGGCGTCAACTCCTGATGTGGTAATTTCAGACAAAGACATTGTAGAAGCTGGTCCATCATGGGAAATCTCTTCAGCACACACTCTGCCAATTGATAAATCTAAGCACCGCTTATCCAACATAAACAAACAATGGTTTACAATTTTGATTGGCTAATGGTCAAAGAAAATGGTATGTGGTGCTCACTGTGCATGAAATATTCAAAACAAACACCCCCCAAGGAGGGAGTTACCTTGGGTAAATGTGCCATGCACATGAATTCGAAAAGAAAACTTGCTGGACCATGAAAAAAGTAAAACGCACATTGAGTCTTCTGCTGACCTTTTAAGAAAGAGTGTACTAGAGCAAACTGGAATCGGTCAAACTGAAAGATCTCTATCTGTGTTAAATAACTTACAGAGAGATGCCTTTGTTGGAGCTTTAAGATCCACATATTAGCTGGCAAAAAATGAGTTGCCACATACAACGTTGTTTGAAAAGTTGTTGGAACACTGTAAAGAAATGGGGTGTTCCTTTTGACAACATCTCAATGTTGGTAAAAATGCACATTACACCTCTGAAAGAATAATGCAAGAGCTGCTGGATGTCTTAGCATCAGAAATAAAGTCTAACATACTGAAAAATATACACGCTGAATATTTTTTCAGTATTCTGTGTGATGAAACCACAGACATCTCAGTTGTAAAACAATGAATTATTTACATTAAATATGTTTGCCAGGTCACTAAAGAGGTCAGAATTAGTTTTGTATCAACCCGCAATATGATTGATGGCAAATAACCAACACACTGGGTGAGACTATGGACACTCTAGGATTGAAAACTGCTAATCTGGTTGGACTAGGGTCAGATGCAGCGGCTGTTATGATTAGGATAACAGAAAGGTGTGGTAAAACTGCTTAAAGATAAAACATCTGGACTCTTGGTCAACTGCCACTGTGTAAACCACCGATTGGCCCTTGCAAGTGCCCAAGGAGCAGCTGCTGTACGTTATTTAATAAAACTGAACGACATCTTAAGGCAGCTGTTCTATTTCTTCCAAAATTCTTCATTTAGGATGGCTGGTTTAACAGAAATCCAAAATATTCTGAACATTCCCCAGATTGAGCTGAAAATGATCAGTGACACTAGATGGCTGTCTCATGACTCTGCAGTACAGTCACTATGACATTGTATGAGGAGTGTCATAGCTGAGGCCACTGAACGAAATGACATCACAGTTGAAGGATTAAGCAGATGTATTAAAACGTACAATTTTGTTTCCTCTCTGATGATGCTTTCAGACGTATTACCTTTGTTGTCCAACTTATCTAATGCTTGGCAAAGGCAAGATGTCAATCTTACTGAAATTGAACCAATTTTGTTCACCACAAAATTGTCCATCATGGAGTTGAAAGACACTCCTGGGAGATATTTTCAAAGCCTTCATCATTGTCTGGCAGAAGAATGGTCAGATCACCACATTGTTTATACACAGAGTGATGTAATACCATTCAAAACTACAATATATGATAAATACCTAGAGACAGCTGTCAAGCACCTAGATACAAGATTCCATGACATGCCAATTATGTCCAGCTTTTCAAAAGTTTTCAATGCAGAAACTCACGATTCAAGTGAGCCTGCTAAAATTCTTTTCGATCATTACTCCAAAAACGGTAGCCCTCCAATTTTAAAATATGAAAGTAGCAGGCAAGAATGTACAGTTGTGTCAAAAAATATCAGAAGTCAATCATACAAAGACTTCAGTCCAAAACAGATTTTACTAAAAATGGCAACGACATCAGAGCTCTAAGAGTCGTTTCCAAATTTAGACAAACCAGCCTATGTTGGGCTAGTGATCCCAGTGAGCACAGCTGAATGTGAATGGGGGAAGGGGGGTTTCTGCCCTTAAAAGGATCAAGACATGTTTGAGAAATCGCATGAATCAAAGCATGCTAAATAATCTCATGCTGATCTCCTTGGAGGGCCCAGATCCTGGGGACTTTGGTTATGGGAAAGCTGCAGACAACTGGGCTTCTTGGAAGAAAAGAAGTATAAATATTTAACTGAAGACACCTTCTGCATATGCAAGTTGGCTTTGAAGAATATTTTTAAATTTTTCTTCATTAGGTTTCCCATACTTTTTTATCCATTGTTTTCACTTTTCTTCCAGACAGCGACAATACTTGTGCCTCTTGGTTTATGTCATAACAATTGTTATTTAAAATTTTTGTTAGGGTTGCAGGATCCTGAATTGGATACTTCTTAAATTTAATAAAAATATTCTGGCACAAGTGTCAAACCTTAAAAAAGGAAGTCATATTGAGCATTGGAAAATAATTAATAATAATTAACTAATAAAAATAGTGCACATTTAATTTTCCCCACCACCACCTGCCCCACCCAGCTGGAAAAAATTTCTGGGGAGAACACTGCTTAGCATCCTTCTCCCAATATACCCATCATCTCTCCTCTGCACATGTTCAATCCAACGCAATCTCGCCTCTCTGACTTTGTCTCCCAACCGTCCAACTTGAGCTGACCCCCTAATGTACTCATTTCTAATCTTATCCATCCTCGTCACACCCAGTGCAAATCTTAGCATCTTTAACTCTGCTACCTCCAGCTCTGTCTCCTGCTTTCTGGTCAGTGCCACCGTCTCCAACCCATATAACATAGCTGGTCCCACTACTGTCCTGTAGACCTTCACTTTCACTCTTGCTTATATCCTTCTGTCACAAATTAATCCTGACACTCTTCTCCACCCATTCCACCCTGCCTGCACTCTCTTTTTCACCTCTCTTCCACAATATCCTTTACTCTGTACTGTCGATCCCAAGTATTTAAACTCATCCACCTTCACCAACTCTACTCCCTGCATCCTCACCATTCCACTGACCTCCCTCTCATTTACACACATATATTCTGTCTTGTTCCTACTGACCTTCATTCCTCTCCTCTCTAGAGCATATATCCACTTCTTCAGGGTCTCCTCAACCTGCTCCCTACTATCGCTACAGATCACAATGTCATCAGCAACCATCATAGTCCACGGGGACTCCTGTCTAATCTCGTCTGTCAACCTGTCCATCATCACTGCAAATAAGAAAGGGCTCAGAGCCGATCCCTGATGTAATCCCACCTCCACTTTGAATGCATCCGTCGCTCCTACCGCAGACCTCACCACTGTCACACTTCCCTCATACATATCCTGTACAACTCTTACGTACTTCTCTGCCACTCC
The DNA here is from genome assembly GCF_900747795.2 of Erpetoichthys calabaricus. Classification (NCBI taxonomy): domain Eukaryota; kingdom Metazoa; phylum Chordata; class Cladistia; order Polypteriformes; family Polypteridae; genus Erpetoichthys; species Erpetoichthys calabaricus. Next base: position 157,727,176 of record NC_041395.2, read on the forward strand.
CAACTTCCTCATACAATACCACAACTCCTCTCGAGGCACCCTGTCATATGCTTTCTCCAGGTCCACAAAGACGCAATGCAACTCCTTCTGGCCTTCTCTAAACTTCTCCATCAACATCCTCAGAGCAAACATTGCATCTGCGGTGCTCTTTCTTGGCATGAAACCATACTGCTGCTCACTAATCATCACCTCACTTCTTAACATAGCTTCCACTACTCTTTCCCATAACTTCATGCTGTGGCTCATCAATTTTATTCCCCAGTAGTTACTGCAGTCCTGCACATTCCCCTTATTCTTAAATATCGTCACCAGTACACTTCTTCTCCACTCCTCAGGCATCCTCTCACTTTCCCAGATTCCATTAAACAATCTGGTTAAAAACTCCACTGCCATATCTCCTAAACACCTCTATGCTTCCATAGGTATGTCATCTGGACCAACGGCCTTTCCATTTTTCATCCTCTTTATAGCTGTCCTTACTTCCTCCTTGCTAATCCGTTGCACTTCCTGATTCATTATCTCTACATCATCTAACCTCTTCTCTCTCGTTCTCTTCATTCATTAGCCTCTCTAAGTACTTTATCCATCTGCTCAACACACTCTCCTCGCTTGTGAGTGCGTTTCCATCTTTATCCTTTATCACCCTAACCTGCTGCACATCTTTCCCAGCTCAGTCCCTCTGTCTAGCCAATTGGTACAGGTCCTTTTCTCCCTCCTTAGTGTCCAACTTCTCATACAACTCATCATACGCCTTTTCTTTAGCCTTCGTCACCTCTCTCTTCACCTTGCGTCTTATCTCCTAGTATTCTTGTCTACTTTCTGCATCTCTCTGACTATCCCACTTCTTCTTTGCCATCCTCTTCCTCTGAATACTCTCCTGTATTTCCTCATTCCACCACCAGGTTTTGTTTTCCTCCTTCCTCTTTCCAGATGTCACGCCAAGCACCCTTCTTGCTGTCACCCTTACTATATCTGCTGTAGTTTTCCAGCTGTCTGGTAACTCTTCAATGCAACCCAGTGCCTAATAAAGTTAACAAGTAGAATACTGTTAACTGAAATTACCTAATGTAATATATCAATCTAAAACAGTAAAAAAGATGCCTACATGTCTGAAAGGCTTATTTGTCTAAAAAACTAATCCATACCTGGCACATGAACATTGATATTAATAGATATGGGGGACAGGAACCACTGGGGGTTATAGCTGTATACAGCTGTATATAGTATACAGTAGTCACATTAGACTGGCCAGAGGTTAGGATGCAAGAAAGCTTTTGATTTATAAAATAATCCATAAAGTAACCCTTAAATGAATTGCAGCATCTCTAGGCTTGCTCATTATTTGTTGGCTGTGGATAAAAATGTAATATGCTATAAGTCAGGTCAGGTTGGGGAGCGTGCAATGGTACAGCACATTGCAGCACCAACCACACAACGAAACAGCTTGGAATCCCGGTTTGGAACCCCCAAGACAGACACGTGGTCCAGTCACACCCACCAGAAATGACCATCTCTCTGCCGTAGTCAGATGTTATGTAGGTGTCCCCTTGGCCTAGTCCGGCCGCTTGGGTCCTCAATAATACATCACACCAACGGTACCCAAGGATTCTCCAAAGAGACACAGTACTGAAGGAGTCAAATCTTCATCTTGGGTCACTGCATTGTATCCATGTCTCATGTAGGATATGGCAAAACAGGAAGCAGTAGGACTCTAAAGACTTGGGACTTTTGTCCTTTTGCACAGATATCAGAAGCGTCACACATCCAATTCCAGCGAGCTCATGACCCCCACCCCCATGCTTTTTCCAATCCATCTATGGACTTCATAGGAAGAATCACCAGAGACATCAATGTCGCTGCCTAGGTAAGTAAACCTCTCAACCTCTCAGGAGACAGACACACTGATGATGGTTGTGCCCAAGAGGTCATTAAAAGCCTGGATCTTGATTTTTATCCAGGACATTCACAAGCCAAGACACTCAAACTCCTCGCTCAGTTCTCAGCCCATTTCAGAACCTCATTTGCCTCTGCAAAGATCATAGTATTATTGGCAAAGTCAAAATCAGTGAATCTATCTTCACCAACAGGAACCACTGAACCCCACGGCCCTGCCCAACACCCAGTCCATGCAAGCACTGAAGAGAATAGGAGCAGGAATACACCCATGATAAACCCCAATATCAACTGGGAAAAATGCAGAGGTTCTACCTCCTTCTACATTTACACTTGATGGGAACTTTCAGTGCTATGATGAAGTCGATAGTAGACTTCTTAGGTGTAAAAACCAGACTGCTCTAGTCTTTGGTAGGTGAGTAAGTGATCACAGATCCTATTGATAATGACTCCAGTGAGGACCTTACCCAGCACACTTCCCTTTCCAAAAAGGGATGACAAGTCCAATTTTCCAATCAGTTGGGATGATGCCCATCTCCCAAATGGAAGCAAAGATTGCTTGCAATGTCAGGAGGAAAACCTTACCACCAGCACGGAGGAATTCACTCTGGATACAACAGATCCCTGCAGCCTTCCCTATCCTCAGCTGGTTCACCACCTGTGCAATCTCAGTGAGTTGGGTGGTTCACGGCAATATCAACATAATCCTCATAGCCAGTTCTGTCAGTGCCAGTGGTTGCATTGAAGTCACCCATGACTAGAGGAGCATGGCAACTATCAAGCACCAAGTGAAGTTGAGAACAGAATGTCTCCCTCACCTAGATATCACTGGCTAGAGCATACACTGAGACAAGAACACAAGGCACCCAGAAAGTGCCTTAATCTGAGTCTCATAAGAAGCTCATTGAAAGGAGTGACATCGAACATCATTGGAAGCAGCCAATCCGCCACAGCAATAGCTATTCCCTGAGTATGACAGCCATCAGAGTGACCACACCAATAAAAGGTTCTACCAAAGGAGATACATTTTCTTCACATTATAACTGTTATCTGTAACCTGCCTGTGTAAACCTGATGTATTTGTATTCATAACTGTTTATTTTTTACTGAAAATCTTTACTTTTCAGGAGGGTTAAAATATTACATTTGACCCAAACTTGCCCACTCAAAATCTGTGTGACCTATACATGTATGTAATAGGGCATTTTTGCACAGTTAACATTTCTGTCTCAAGATGCCCCACTTCTGTATCTGAATGCAAGCTATCTGCAGGGTAAATGTTATATATTTGTGCTCTTGTGACTCTTCAGGCTTTTGATTCTAGTTGTTCACATGTTTAGCAACAGGTCCACTGGAAACATTAGTTTAGTAACCATCTGTATATGCAGAGTTGACAGCATAATATGCTGCAGAAATTATGCATGGTGACATGTTTCTAGGCTATCAATTGATTTAAATAAAAACATTTAAATTAAAGAGCAGTTCAGTCATTATTTAGTAAACGCTCTTTACTTGCAAGCACAATAGTATGTGCTTATACTGTGACAAGTTATGAGAAACCCTATTGATGTGTGCTTATAAATGTTATTTTCCCCAAAGAGGGTAATCACAGAGTCTATAAAAGACAGTAGGGCAGGTTTCAGCATAATTCAAAAGAGTTTTCACTGCTGTCGCAGATGGATCAAATACTACAAAACCAGACTGATTTGAATTTGTATTACATTGTTAAGAAAGAACATGTTGATCTGTATCATGAGCATGTACACAATAACATAGATCATATGTAAATGATCCATTCCTGCAATTTTCCAACATTGGGGTGTCAAGAAATATTAACACTTCAAAATACTAGGGTATCAGCACCTATTTTGGAAGTGGGCTTCTAGTATATGATGATTTGTGACAATACATACACTAATACATTTACATATACACTTCAAAACCAGGGAAATGAGAAACATATATGAATATAAGTACAGTTTTGACAAAAACAGACCACTCAGGCCAACATAACTCATTAATTCTATTCGCCTAATTTTTGCAAAATATTGTCTAATTGAGTTTGTGAAGGTCTACCAAATACTACTGTCTAATTTGTAATTTATCCTACATAACTTTGTTTATTTGTGATAAGAAAAAGCTTCTAACATTTGTGTGACATTTGCTGTTAACCAGTCTACTCTTTGCTTTTAAAATTGTGAACGCTTCTATCATGTCTCCTTTGCACCTACACTGATTCAGCTCTTTTTTTATTTTTTCCTTGCAGTTCATTCTCTGTGCTCCTGGAATTAACCAAATAAGTCTTAACTGTAGTTTTCTTGTGCAGTTATATCTGTTTGCAATATAAAGATTAGAGAAATCACAATATTCCAGAAGAATCCTCACTTTTGCTTTGTATGGCTTAACCCTCATTTGATTTGTACTTGACATATATCATGCTATGGAACCTAACATCTTAGTAGCCTTCCTAATTGATTTGGTACACTTTTTGAACACTGGTGCCCTGTTCAGGGTTTGTTCCTAACCTTGCACCCTATGCTAGCTGGGATAGGCTCCAGTAGCCCCCTATGACCCTGTTCAGGACTAAGCGGGTTAGAGAATGACTGACTGACTGAGTTTTTAAAAAGTGAAGTGTCAGCTACAACTTCTGAATCTTTCTAATAAAATGTACAAGTACTTTCAAGTTTTAGACCAACCCAAATATGCACTGACATGTAACATTTTTACATTCTAAATGCATACTTAACATTTATAATTATTTACATTTTTATTCCACTGTCACATATCTGCCCAACTCTGGAATCTGTATAGATCTAGAATCATAGATCCCGACTCTAGTGTATGCACAATTCTACCCATGTTAGTGTTATGTTGCACAGTTGATACTGTATATATATATATATATATATATATATATATATACATATATATATATATATATATATATATATATTAATATATATATATATATATATATATATATCACAAGTACTCCCATAATATGTTTGATTAAAACAAAATGTGCCATTTGTTCTTTAATGTATTGACTTGCAGGAATCTTCAGTCTAGTGCTAATCAGTAGCCTCATAAGTATTTTATAATGAAAAAACAGTTTGTCAGTTCATCTTGGGTCTACCTCAAGAGCAGAAAAAGTAGCACACAATAAGACTCTGAAAGATCAATGAAATTTTGTCCATTTGATAAACAAAAGCAGAAGGCAGTGTTGTTTTTTTACAAAATGACAAACTTTATAACATTTCCTTTCAGCATGTTTGTCCTCCTATTGTTCTGTCAGCGCTTCAGTCTGAACAGCGTGTCAGAGTATTGAAAACCCAGTTCTTAAAATACCTGCTTAAAGAGCTCTTTAAAATGATTACATTTAAATTAATACTGATTTTCCTTTTATTGTACATAAATAGTATAACATAACATAACCCATTCTGACATGTATCTCTCTAACTTTTAAGTTACATTGTTAAAGGTGCTCAACTCACATACAGTATATAACTATACTTTTATATATTTGCTATGGAAAAGTGGTATCAAATCATAATAAAATAAATGTAAAGATTTTCATTCAGCAAAAAAGGGAAGCTTTGGAGTATATGTGCACCAAATGATAAAAAAACAAACTCTAGCTTTGCCATTTTTGAGCTAAACAAAAACTGATGCTGGATACTCTATCTGTAGGGGCAACATGTACCCATTTTAACTTTTTGACATAGACCATCCCTGAGCATCCATCTGTCTGCTTTCTCCAGTTCAGTTGTTGGGATCTTGATTCTTAACCATGTAATTTGTTTCTGTTCTTTTCTTTCCATCTGTCAGTAAGGGCACCCCTCAAATTCTGATTGCATCCCATGGATGTAGTAATTTATTTTAATTTGTTTATTTCAGCTCCAGGAAAGCCAGCCAAGATGGAACAACAGGCTCCCAAATCCTTATAAAAATTAAGCAAAAGAAATAAGCAAAAATAAATAACAAAAATAACAGTAATAAAAGGCAGAGGACAGCCTCCAGGCCACATTGCCAGCCTTTCTGAAATTAGGCCCATTTGCTTTTCGATAATAAACGTTGTCAATTAACAGCCTATATGTGTAACACATGTTTCATCAGTTTTGTTTTTATTATCATGTTCTGTTGTTATGCCTTGTTGGAAATAAACATTGCCAAAAGCTTACTTGAATTAAAACTCAGTGTATTAAAGCTATTGCAGCTTTTTTTCTGTGAATATATGCAGAATATGAGGAAAGCTAAACTTCATTATTCAAATAAGCAGCAGAGCTGGGACATCCAGGAAACATCTGTTAACCATTAACCCAGAATCATTTATGGACACATATAGAATAGTTTAATAAGCAAGGAAGGCTCATAGAAAGAAACAAAACCAGCAGTAAAATACATTTTACACATCTACAGGTGCCACACAGAGCTGCAAGGAGATCATTAAATACTATCCTCATGTTGCCTTCAGATGTATAAAAGAGCTGAATGCCACACATCCCCTGTGCCAAAACTACTGCAGCATAGATTCTGATATCTGCCACAGCATGCAAACTAAGAGGAAAAATTAGGGTTTATGAAGAGTTTTACCCAATGGAGGATAATTTAGCAGAAAAAAAACTAAAAGAAGACATGTATTATTTGATTCATTAAGAGTATGGCCTTAGGATCACTACAAAGTACAAATTCACTTTACTGGACAGAGCTTTATAACTATAATGGGAACTCAGAGCAATATATACAAGATGCAGTCATGAGAGGTGACCTATGCCAGTCATGAAACAAAGATTTCCCTTTAGAAAATGATGAGCAAATGTGGAAAATGAAACAGGCAGCGCCCAGACATTAACACGATTTTCCCCTGATGCAGCCACAAGCCAATGCAATGTTTGAAGGCACATGTTTTATACATCAATGCTTTTGTCCTACAGATTTATTTCTTTTCAATTTGCTAAATGTGCTTCAAGAGATGTAAAAAAAAAAGTGCATGACAAAAATAGAAACAAATGCAGTGTGGCAAATAGATTCACTTCAAGTCAGATTGCCAGAAAATATGCATGCTGAGACTATGAAAAGTAGATAATGTGGATTAGGATGTACACTACAGTCTCAAAAGTATTCAAATAATTCTATCTGGGAATTTTTTTTACTGCCATGCATCTTTATACCTGTCTGCAAAGATTCCTCTTACTTCAAAAAGTGTTTAGCCTTTTTTTGCCTTGTAGGACTGGCCTATTTATAAAGGGGAAGATAAAGGAATGCTATGTAATGACAAGCAGCACACATCAGAAAATGTCAACACTGATGCTCATTCAAAGAGCTTGAAGGGATCAAGCAGTGGAAGAGATAAATATTGTGTAAGAAAATGTGATCCTTAAGACAAGGTTATCAAGTGCCTAAGGAAAATTTGAGAACATACATTTGACACACAAAGGTAAAAATGTGTAACATTTAGAGTTACACTATATATCAGCAGTTCAGAACAGAGGTAAGCTCCCTAAATTATTCAGCAGTGCTACAAGACTAAAGGCAATGATGACCTTTGAGTCTTTGTGGCTGCAGTGCTGTTGTAGTTAGTAGAAGGCCCCACAGTTCTTCTTAATAATCCATAATGAGGCAACAGTTAAGCATAAGTGCAATGCACAGTGCAGTGCACCAGGGATTGCCACAGTGTGGTAAGTGAGATTCATTGCTAAAGCAACAGTGTTTGACTATCGTGTTGCTCATTCTGTAATGCTTTTCTGTGAACCTCAGTTGTACACAGTGGTAATCTGAGTTACTGTAGCCTTTTTGCCAGTTTGAACCAGTGCAGCCATTCTCCTCTGACCTCTTCAACAAGCATTGCTTTTTGTTTTTCGTAACATTCTGAGTAAACTCTAGAGACTGTTGTGTGTGAAAATCCCAGGAGATCAGCATTAACAGAAATACTCAAACCAGCAATCACTCCATGGTTACAATCATTGAGATCACATTTTTTCCCATTCTGGTTTATCATGGAAACATTAACTGATGTTCCTGACCTGTATCTGCATGCTTTTATGAACTGCACTGCTGCCACATGATTGGCTGGTTAAATAATTGCACAGATAAGCAGCTGTGTAGGTGTTTGTAATAATTAATTTAATCTTTCAGTAAGGTTGTATACACAGGATCATGGAATTTTAAAGTTGAAAACCCAATGTTTTCATGTCTCTTCAATGTTTAATACATTGATAATTCAAAATATTTAACAATTATGCTGGTAATATAATATGTAAACAACTTTCAATAATTATCTTGACCTACTCTGGATCATGCATCTCCCTGGGCCTTGACGACAGTCATACATCTTACTTGCCACAGTCAGGAAACTTCACCTAACTATTATGTCCAGTGGGAAAAGGTCAATCCAAAGGGCTGTTATTTATATAAAAGGACATTGAAATGATGTCTTTCATTTAGGGCAAACAAGAAGAGATTCTCAGTATAGTCAAAGGTCCTGGTTTTGTGGGAGATATCCAAAGCATGGGCACAAATATGTGTGACTCCATCTTTTATAATGACACCAATGTGATGTACCATGAACGTTGTTAATAAAAACACTATGGCCACCATTGTGAAAATACAGAAAACATTGGTGTCCACAGCAAAAAACACAAAAAAATTTAAATGAAGTGACCATAATGAAACAACCACATCTAAAACAGAAATAATACAGTCCAAAAATGTGATTATAACACTACCTAACTACTACTAGAAGTGTGTTTGAGCTCAGTTAATCCTAGTATTTAGATAGCTTTTAGTACTTTATTATTTATTTATTTTTTAAACTATGTCTGTATCAACTCTGTGGTCATGCACTTCTTAAATTCAACTTGCAATTAATCTTTAAAAAAAATCACTATTAACATTTACCTCTATATACTTGTACAAATTCTCTGCATGTTTCTTCATTCTGTCATTTTAATAAAAGCACGATGACAAGTATATCAAAAGAATTAACTACCCAGTGGTGAATTGTAATATCACTTTAAAATGGCCTGACATCTTTTTTCACAGTGATTTGTGATACTCATTATTGCTTAAATTCTTATTAATTACTTGGTGCAGTTCACATTTTTTGCCTGACCCAAATCAGTGACATTTCAGCAAAACGTTCAGTTCATGCTGCTGCATTCCAAGATGCTGACAGATACAGGAAGATGAACCAACTGCTACACTTCCAAAAAATCCTGCACTAAAGTACAGTCAATGTAGTATTTTTAGAACCTGAAACATTTTACATTTGTGATAGGAGATTTACCACAACCAAGATGTCAGGGTCAAAGTTACAATAGATCTCATCTTTTTTAAATATAGGGATGATCATTAGAGGGAGGAACAACAGCTTAGTCTTTCAAATGCTCATGGTAAACAGCATGTGTGATTTTTAATTAACTACTTTAATTGAGTGAAACACTGCAGCAGTAGCAACAACAATCACTAAAATGTTTCTTGATCTCTGGGACAAAATTACACACTGTCTGGGTATGTTCAGACATATAAATGCCTCATACACCAGTATATATTAACATACTGAATTACCCTTTTTGTAATATTTCCAAAAAAAGAAAACTGACTTTTATTATATGTTTATACAGAAATTAACATAATGTGACTGAGTAACTCAATATTGCATTCACCAATGCTACTACTCCAGGTAAGCAACAAGCAAATGGTAAAAATGCCTATAACATACTTATATAAGTAGTAACTTCTTCTGCAACAAGATTTTTTGAAATGAAACTAGTTTATGATCTCCTTAAGAATGAAAACTGTCTTTTCTGTTTAGACTAAGGCATAAAAATAAATCACATACAACTTGAATGAAGGAGAGCACAGAAAAGATATATCTAAGTAATACAAATTTTTGGTTGTGGTGCTAAGTGGCACTCTCAGAGTCATCCTGAGAACCCTAGCTTAGAGAAAACTAGATATCTTGAGAGAAAGAGTACTTTATGACGTTGTTCTGGACAAAAGAATTAGGCTCAGTCTGGGCAGTATACTAATTCTGTATTAATAAACACTCTTCTTCCCATATAAAATCTTGAAAGAATTTTAAAAGTGACTTACTTCAAAAATATCAAGCTTATTTTGCATCTTGTTGATCAGCAAAACATATGAATGTGTTAGAGTTACCATAATTGTGATCTGGTTAGGATATTCATTTGGCATAAAACTGAAAGTGAGCTATACTGAAGAACTTCTCTCTCTACCATATTCGGCTAGATTGTTTCTAATTATTTTAAATGACAAAAATACTTTTTCAAGTATAAATCAAAATGCTGGAGGTATGCTAACCTAGCAGTTTGTACTACTATAGCATATATTCCAGGCACAAGGTTTTAATCCATTCCCACACTGATCACTTTATATGGAGTTTTCATGTTATGTCTGTGAATGAAAGGGCTTTAGAATTTGTTCCCTATTTTCAGAATGTTTGTTTAACTCTAAAGTGACAAACGTTTAAGTAAAATGATATGTGTTCTAAGATGGATTGGTGTTGTTTCTAGGCTTTCTTCCTAATTTACAGTACATGTGATACACCCAAGACAGACTGTTACTCTCTGTGAAACTGAATACAAAATGCAGGAAACTAGATAGACTAATGGCTAAGATTTTTTGAATTGCAATTTACCTTCAAGTACACTATATACAATTCCATATTGCTTCCATATTGCATTTAAGATGCACCATCCTTTCTAAAACAGGTTTTGAGAAAGAAAAAAAATATTGGTATCCACGACCATCGCATTACCATTGCATTACACTGGTGTACCAACATTTTTATCCTTTCATGGAATTTATTTCAATAGACAAGTCTGTATAAGCCAAACCGCTTATCCTTTCTCAATCTCATAAGCTTATTTCCTGTATTTGATTAGCTGCAGAAGGTCTTGTGAGATGTGACAATGAAATACCTCAAATTTATGATGCACCCCAATTTTAAGCTTGGAAACATTTGAAAAAGTGAGTTTTAGATTGGAAGCAATATAATATAATCTTTCAGATGCTTCTTAAGTTACAATATCTAGCTATTAATAAAAGATAAAGGTGGGCCAGAAATGATGCATTTTAATAGTTCATACAGCTACTATGCCAGTATATTTTTATCACAAATTTAATAATAATTACTAGTGCTTCATTCAATTAGTCAAATTGTTGTATGCTTTTAATTTGTACTAGTAGCATTTTAAATTCGGAAAGAGGCAATACAAATGTTATTAAATTAATTTGAGTCTATGGCCACACATTAAGCAATATGATATTGGGCTGGTGTCTAGAACCTCTAGAAGCTTTTGAGTGATAGACTCAACTTGTTTCTCACTGTTTCGGTAGAAAGAAAATGACTGCTTTACTTCATGACACATCAAAACTTCAGTCAAAGGAAGAGAAAACACATGCTGGAATTGAACTAAACATGTACAACAGCAGAAAATATATTTGAATGCGTAAGAAAGGAGTACATAATCAAAAAATACTATTTGAAAAAGCAGGACGTCATCAATCTTTTCGAAACACTGAGAACCCCTGTGTAATGGCAAACAAGATGGCAGTGCACCCTGACCACCGAAATGCAAGTCTTCATTGCCCTGAGATGTCTTTCTAGTGGAATATCCCAGAATGTTCTAGGAGACACCCTAGGACTGAATACTTCTTCTGTAAATCACTCACTGACCTTTTCAAGTAGTGCCATGGCAGCCATGTAATACTACAATATATAACATGGCTCATGAAATGAGAAACACAGGCAATCAAGAAAGGATTTTATGCAGTCTCTGGCTTTCCCACTGTGATTGATGCCATTGATGGCTTACACATTAGGATCAAATCTCCAAAATTACATTTGTAGAAAGGGGTATTCTTCCCTAAATATATAAATTATTTGTGACTGCAAGCTTAATATTAGAAACACTGTGGTCAAGTGTCCAGGAGATACACAAGATGCAGCAGTATGGAGAAACTACAATGTAAGGCACCTGGTAGAAGACGGTGAGATCAATAGTGCATATCTCCTTGGAGAAAGTGGATATTCCATGTCTCCCAGCTTGTTAACCACTGTTTTACACCCATCATTTGAAGCAGAAGAGAGGTGCAACATGGACAATGTACACACAAGTCAGGTGTATTAAATTGGTAAAAGGAAACCTCAGAGCTTTACATCAGTCAAGTGGTGCACTACAATATTCCTTTGAAAAGAGTATAAAAATGATTGTTACATTATGTGTACTACACAAAATCGGCCAGCATGGCAGCATACCACTCACTGAAACGAAGGCACAAGAACATGAGGATGGCCAGCCAGACAATACTGAAATGAACAACAATGGGGTGGGATGTGTAATCAGAAACATACCGATACAAAATAAATATGTTTCAGTGTAAGCACCCTCGTCCATGAATACACACACACAGACACACACACGCAAGTACGCATGCACACCTTATTTTGGGGTAATGGTGTGTTTATTTACAAAAGGATAAAATGTAAAGGTTCTTTGTTTTTCTCACCATCTGGACAAACACCTGTAAAAAGATAAATCAGCGTGTTGGCTTTCTAGTTCAATTATTATTCAATAAAACCTGCTTACCTAATAATTTGTATTGCTTATACCCCAGGTACATTTCACAGGGACAAAAGGGACATACGGTATTCGGTTAATCACATTCAATGAAATTGTATGTCCTTAAAATGATTAATTTACTCTATTGTACACTTACAGAGTTAGCACTCACCAGAAAGTGAAACAGGCACTGTTGGAACTCCTATAGATGCAAGAAATCACGGGTTCAAGTGAAGCAGCAAAAGTACCAGGGTTTGAGTGGCCACATTATGTTTTTAATTTAAATATCTGCCACAGTCTTAAGAGTTTACAATATTACTTTAAGTGACTTTAATAATTCTCTCTGCAACCCCACCATACCCACCCTCAGCTCCACTTGTCTTTGCACCTAGAGCACCTCCCTCTTTTGAATTTGGAGACGTTCTGTGTCATACTTAATTATGTCTTCACTACATGTGCAAACAGCAGGATTCTGCTGTGATCTTGCCATGACAGAGCTGTCCTGCCAAAGTAAAATCGACTGGTCTGCAGAAGCTGAGGGTGATGCTGCGCTGCTGGATTCTTATACAAAATTTAAATTAGATGGCCATAACTTTAGATATTTCAAATGGTGTACTGACATACAGGAGTACCTGCAATTGATATTTTAGTTAATGTTGTTTCATTTTTATACATAAATTCTGGAAGCAGGGTTTCTCTGTCTAATTGTAGCGTTCATGCCACCTGCCACATCCTCATTTCCCCTTGAAGTGATAGTGGGCACTTGGGGTGTGGCCCACCACTGGTTTTCTAACACTCTTTTTTCCAGTCCTTTTATTGATTTATTTATTTTTTTGCTTGTTGCCAGGTTATTGCTTTACCACCCTCAGCTGCAATCACTTTGTGGGCAATTTCTGCCCAAAAACACCACCTCTGTGTTGTGTCAAGGATGCTTTTACTTTGGTTAAATACAGACTCTCTGGACTGCTCTATGTCTGCCTCTAGTACAGAGATTGCACGTTCTCCGTAGAGTTGCTTTTTTCTTAGTCTATGTGCCATCTTTGGGACATCTCCAATATCAGACTTTATTTATACATTTTTGACATTTAGTTGCATGTGTCAGCATTATCAATTCTTCACTGTTTCAAATTTATTATGTTTCTGTTTTTTCTTCCCTTTTTTCTGTTATTTAGTTTTGTATCTGAGACTTGTTATTCTGTTGGGAACTTCATGAGTACTTGTTTTATTACAATTTTCCCAAAACAGATGTTTTGAATGTCCTCTGTATTTTAAGATTTAATTGCACTGCTTTATATCGGCTAAATGTTTTGAAATGATACTTTTATCAGAGGTTTGGGTTGCCACACCTCTTAAAGGGATGTGTTTTGTTTGGGCATGCTTTTCTTTCACCAGTGACAGATTTCCTCTTCTCACCACTCTTCTTGCAAGCCTCTGTGAAATGCATGAAAAAGCCTGGCAAAAAACTAGTGAGAAGTGGACCAATGAGACTCCCACCAGTTGTTATCAAGAAACTGGCCCATATTCTTATACTACAAAGTATGGCTGAAAATGTAACAGCTTAAGATACAAAAAACAACAGTAGTATACTACCTACAGTACACTATATTAAACGCTAATATATAAGGTATACGCAATACTATTATGGGTAACCTGCACTGCCCAGGGTTGGGCACCAACTAAATTTTTTAACAAATCCATGCCTACATTCTTCACTTGTACAAATGTGAGAATCTGTTCATAATTTGGTAGAGACTAGCTTGACAGTGTGGATTTACATACTGGACAAACACACACAAACACACTTTCAGCTTTATATTAGGTAAGATTGGTACACACAGTATATGAAAAATGCAAAATATCTTTTATTTTGTTTCCGTAATTGTTCTAAATCATTTTCTTAAAACAGTTTAGGAATAAAAAGTATATTAAAAATTAAAAATGTTTTCTGCACAAAAGTAAGTGTGTTCAGTAAATGAATACATAAAATCTGTATATTTTGCTTCTGTGAAGGCAGCACTTCACTTAACTAATTCCTCCAATTATTACAAAGAAATTTTACAAAGTGAATTTGTAAAAGTTGAATGTGAATTAACTGCATGCTTTCCACTTTTCTGTAGTAAAAACTGATGAATTTGCTCTTAAATCATGCTAGCGTTAGAACTCAGAGGGGGCTGAGGTTGTACTGTCTGGAAAGTTTATTAATATCCTTCCTGTCCATGTCATTCGGTCGAGGGGTGAAAAGGACTAAAGCATGTCTAGTGTTACAGTTTATGCATGGGAAAGAGGCATTTTTCAACTCTGTTGAAACAAAGTGCTGCACAATGTAGATCTGTTTCCAAATGTATATGTAGTAATTAATACTTTGCAAACAAAGGTCTTCGAAATGCTCCCAAAAATCATACAGAAAAGAAAAAAATCTTTATGACTGCCAATGACTGACTATTTTCTGAGTCCTTTAATTGATTTGCTTTAACACACACCACAAATGTTCCCAATAACTATCTGTGACATGCTGACACAGCAGGGTAACTTCTTACTTTGGCACAGTTAGTAAGAAGTTTAGAGAAATTTAAAAAATATCCTTGGGTCCTGCTTTTATAAACTAAAGGCAGCATTGAGATTGACCAAAAAGTCAGTTGTAATTCTATTACTCTTGTACGGTATATGACTTATTACTATTAATATTATTGTACTGTATTTATTATTTCCTTCTAAATCTGATCAAAAAGAAGTAAAACAATTTCTATGGAAAATTGAGTTGGCCTAGCTAACGTTTTGTTTCTGGTACCTGAAATATGTGGCCAAATGTTTGTGGACACACGAACCATCACACCTATATGATCTTTTTACATGTCCCACTCCAAAACCATGGGCATTAACATGGAGTATGTTCCCCCTTTGCATCTACAACTGCAATAAAAAAAATCTGAACATTTTCCAGGGTATACATAAACTAGCTATAATAAACAACAAGGCTAAAATTTCCTCAACATTTATTTCTATAGCATATTTCAATACAAAGATTTTAGTTCAAAGTGCTTTACATGATGTGTAAAAAGTTCCACGAAAAAACAAAACAAATTAGAAATAGGTAAGAATAAGAATGAATAAATGACATAGAAGAATAGTAGATAAGAAGTAATCAATTTGATTTTGCATAAAAAAATGTAAGCAACAGAAAAAGTAGAGGCATTATACATAGATTTGTTGTAATGTTTCTAATGCCAAATCCAATGTAATAGTCAGATGGACAGAAAAAATATATTAAAAAAAAAACTCCAGGGGTATGAGAAAAAAACAAAATGTGTTGGGATTCCATGATAAAAAGATTACCCAGTACCCACTCAGTATTCTACCTAATAACTTTCTAGCACTCTGCGACATCACACAATAAGCTTCGTGTACCTGTTCATTACTGGAACATGTCAAAAGGAGATGAAGGTCACTGAACTACCCAACAGAAACTTATGATTAATTGTACAATGTACTATCTCTCTGTAACTACTACAAGACCTGAAGCATAAAT
Source organism: Erpetoichthys calabaricus (assembly GCF_900747795.2). Lineage (NCBI taxonomy): Eukaryota > Metazoa > Chordata > Cladistia > Polypteriformes > Polypteridae > Erpetoichthys > Erpetoichthys calabaricus. The sequence goes on from NC_041395.2 coordinate 157,743,181, forward strand.
TCCTGAATGTCCATCCATCCATCCATTTTCCAACCCGCTGAATCCGAACACAGGGTCACGGGGGTCTGCTGGAGCCAATCCCAGCCAACACAGGGTACAAGGCAGGGAACCAATCCTGGGCAGGGTGCCAACCCACCGCAGGACACACACAAACACACCCACACACCAAGCACACACTAGGGCCAATTTAGAATCGCCAATCCACCTAACCTGCATGTCTTTGGACTGTGGGAGGAAACCGGAGTGCCCGGAGGAAACCCATGCAGACACGGGGAGAACATGCAAACTCCACACAGGGAGGACCCGGGAAACGAACCCAGGTCCCCAGATCTCCCAACTGCGAGGCAGCAGCGCTACCCACTGCGCCAACGTGCCGCCCATTCCTGAATGTGATATGCTATAATATGCTACAGGTAAAAAAAATACAGCAGTAAACTAAACTGCTAGTTCTAAAACAACTTCAACACAAAGAAAAACAACTGTAGCTGCACTTGTACTGAAAGTGAATAACCATGATGCTAACTGTGCCCAATCCAGGGCTGATGCCACATTTAGCCTTTCTACATCAACTTATTGCAAATTAACACAGCAACTGGATAAAGCTAAAGTCTTCTTCCAGATAATTTTAAGCCTTGTCACAGGAAATTACAGAAATAGGCATGCCCTCTTTGAAAATGAAACTGCACTATATCATGGAAAAACCTACTACATCCACCCATCTGCTTTGTAGCAATTGGTAACGTTCTGTCTACAAGCAAGCACTGCCTTAAACTTAATACATGTGAAATTGGAGCCTTACACAGGAAATGACAAAATTATTCCACTTCTTAAATAGTGAAGAAAACTACACCTGTCTTCTTAGACCATTACTGAAACTTCAACCCTTCCTGGGGAGTAACTGAAATCTATTTTTATAATGAGTAAAGCAGCCAAGCAATGCTCAGTAATCACTGGAAGAACTTCTCTTCATACTCTTACAGTAACAGGCCTTTTCTTCTTTACCATAATACTGTAGGATATGTTAAGGATTTCCAATATTGATTCAGTTTCCAGAAAATGCATCACATGTCACTGTTCTTCAAAGTTTATCTATATCCTACTATTGAAAATATATGTAATAATATTTTGGAGGCATATATTTTAGGGAAGGCAGCATTCTAGTTAAGTGGTTACACTGCTGTCCCAAGATTCAGGAAACTAAGGTTGTATTCCTAGTCACTGTCTTTCTGGGGTTTGGATAATCTCCTAGTGCTCTGTTTTCCTTCTACATCCAACAGATGTGCATGTTAGGCTAACTGACAACTCTAAATTACTCCATGAAAATGATGGACTAGTACTCCATGAAAAGTTGGTTCCATGCTTTGTGTCCATGGCTGTCAATATAAGTTCCTGTTTCCATAGCTCTGAATAAGTGACAGACCACTTCTGCATGACATCAGGTCTATTTCTACTTCTGCTCCTGTGGATTTAGGTCCCCTTGCACAATATGGTACGCCTGTTATTACAAATTTGGGTTTTAGGATAGATGAGGATTTTAGACTAGATGGTCAGAACAGTGCGGTGGTGAAATCTGGTTTTTTCAGTTAAGACGTTTGGCGAAGATAAAAAACATTCTTTCCAAAGATCAATTTACAACAGTAATCCACGCCTTCATTACAACCCAGTTGGACTATTGTAATTCGTTGTATGTTGGTGTTAGCCAGTCCACCCTGTCACGGCTGCAGCTGGTGCAAAATGCTGCTGCACGCCTTTTAACTGGCACGCGAAAGAATGAGCACATTACACCTGTATTATCCTCACTGCACTGGCTGCCTGTTCAGTTTAGAGTTCATTTTAAGATTCTTTTATTTGTTTTTAAGTCCTTAAATGGGCTTGCTCCGCCCTACCTCGCTGAGCTGCTGCATATGCACTCTCCTTCCCACTCACTCAGATCAGCTGGTCAGCTGTTTCTGGATGTGCCTAGGACTCAGCAAAAGCTCAGGGGGAATAGGGCTTTTTTCCGTTGTGGCTCCAAGGCTCTGGAATTCACTGCCGATCCACATTAGACAGGCCTCCTCACTGCCCATTTTTAAGTCTGCTCTTAAGACTTACCTTTTTGGTTTGGCGTTTGATCCTGTGTGAGTAGTTGATTTTTCTCTGTTTTAACTCTGTTTAGTTGTTTTTACTATGTTTTAAATTAGTTTTATTTATTGTATTTTATTTACTTATTTATTATTTTGTTTTTGTTTAAAATTTATTTTAGCCTTTGTTCAGCACTTTGCTCAGCGGCTGTTGTATGTAAAGTGCTTTATAAATAAAGTTGACTTGACTTGACTTGACAAAGCAAATACCACCACAACCCATCGTCACAGGAGATACATGTTTCATGTGCATGAGGCAGTCAAGTCAGTCATTTTCAAACTTGATTAGTCCTGAACAGGGTTACAGGGGTTTTGCTGGAGCCTATTCCTGTTAGCATAGGGAGCAATGCAGGAACAAACCCTGGACAGGGCGCCACTCAATTGCAGGGCAAACACTCATACACACATCCACCCCAACCACACACTTGGGCCAAATTAGGATCTCCAATTCACCTATTTTGGATGCCTTTGGAGGAAATTGGAGAACCCAAAGGAAACCCATACAGACATGGGGAAAACATGCAAACTCCACATAGGGATAACCCGGGATATAAACCATGGTTTCCTTACTGTGAAGCAGCAGTGCTACAACTATGTCACCATGCTATGCAATACCTCATACTAATATAAAAAATATACTTGGGACAGATGGTAGACTGTCTTCAATCAACTACTTATGAGCACAGTCTGAGAGTATCTCATCATTGAAAATGACAGAAAGCAGACCAGACAGCACTTAAACATTAATGGGTTAATGCCAGCCAGCCTGCCAGGCACAGCCATGGTTCACTACTGGGATAATTTTCAGTCACAAAAGATTAATTCACTAAATCTGTTACATTCCTTGGAGCGCTCCTGTGCAGCCTTCCCAGCATTGAGTGTAAATACAGAAAAGCCAGAGATAAACCACAGCTGCGTCAGGCTAGACAGCTGTTGAAAACTTTCATTCTGTGCAAGCAAAAGAGAGACAGAAAGAAAGCAAAGTGTGAACTCTTCTGAAAATGGCAGCAACACAAAAATGTGTGTCCATGGGAGGAGGGTGTTTTAGCACTAAACAAATGATGAAAACAATCAAGAAATACCTTTATGTGAACATCTCTAGGACGCTATAATGAACCAAGAAGTAGGAATCATAGGAACATGCAATGAAAAGATCTAATGCTTCAGTGCAGCATTAAAGGATATACACAAAAGAAAAGAAAAAAAACACCTAATAGCTAGGAACCCAGCAAACAACTATTTCAAATTTACCCAAATCTATGCTGCAATCCAAAAACTCACTTGCATTATTCATATATGCACTGTTTTCAGAAAATATTAAATTATTTTTTTCTCTTTTTTTGCGATGAAGCAAACTCAAATTCAAAAATATTCTTAAAGGATTCATAGTTTTTACAATGGTGTCTTAGTGGGGAGCACAAAGCAATAGGCACCAACATTTAGTTCCAAGTCTAGAAACAGAGTGATGTTTACATACTCTTTGAATGTCTGTGTGACATCCTGATTCTCTTGCCTGTTAATATGTTCAAAACTGTCCCTGTATGACTGTGTGTCTTTATCTCCTGGATTAAACAAGCATTCTAACAATACATGGTTTCTACTTTGTGCCTAACATTGCAGTAATAGGCTTATACTCACCACAACCCATGAAGAGGTTAAGACAATGGATGGATGACATTTCCTGGCACATATGTACAAAATTACTCTATAAAATTAATGCTGTTTTGGACTTTCCTTACATGGAATTTAAATTAAAAAGTGTAATATTTCATCTAATAGCTATTCGTCCATTTTGCTGTGTGAAGAACGGTCGGGTCCCATGCCCGGCCGGGACGCCCCTACTGCTTATGTTCTGGGGGAGCAACCATGGGCAGCCCACTTGGTGGCAGCCTCCCTGGCCGACGTTGATTCCCCAACCTCCCGCAGGGCTACATGGGAGATGGAGTCCTCCACAGTCTGGTTGGGGCCCGGGGTGGCCACTAGGGGGGGCTGTCTGGTTTCAACAGCTCGGCTGGACGAATCTTCAGCCCCACACGGAAGTGCAATTAGGAGCAGGTGGTCAAGCACCTGGAACGCTTCCGGGTGGGCTATGAAAAGGGCCAGCCACCATCACTCGGGGGCCAGAGTCGGGAGGAGGAGGACTAAGCTTCAGGAGGAGTGGTGGTAGAGATGAAAGGATTGTTGGAGTGTGCAGAAGTACTTTATGGACTGTGTATTGCCTGTGGGTCATGGGGAAGACGTGCGTCCACGGGTGAAGAACAATAAAGTCTCTTTGTGTTTCATATGTGCCTCTGTGTCCATCTGTGTCGGGTCAGGTGCCTATATAGCGCTTCTGTTACAGCTGTGACACATCAAATTAAGTTCATATCCATTCAATTTCCTTGTGAAGTAATTCAATTGCTTCAATGAAGTCCACCTATAGTCATTGTTAAATTAGTTGCCAGGATTTCAGAAGAGGTACACATGTCTATATCATGCTCCACATCCTGGCAGTGCACCTATGAAGACTAAATAGCTATCTGGACAAAATCAGCAATTAACCTCAGAAACGGTATAAACATAAAAAAAAGTCTGTTGACAAATTAAGCAGGTGTGTACAATAAATGGTTCAGATGAAGGTCCTTTAAATTTCTGAATAGTTCTAATTCATATAATAATTATGTTTGCTGACTGTTATGAGTTACCAACAGATAGCTGAGGTTAAGCACATAAGCATTTACAACTTATGCCGAGAAAACATTCAGTAATAATGAACTTATGTGTAGACATAAAAGCATTCTCTTTATTAAACACATGTAAGCAGAGTCTAGAGAGAGGTATTCACAACTCTGCAGTAAAATTAAGGTTATTGCAACTTTGTCATTTTTGGCCAACGTTATAAAGGAAAAAATGCAGATTGTATGATTTGCTGTCTTCCCTATCAGTGATCTGGAAGATTCCCAAAGGAAATCTTTATGGCTTTTACATCTTCTCACATTGTCAGAAAGGCAAAACTTTCTTTTTAAAGTCTATCAGGAAATGGTTAGTGCTGTTGATAATAATCATATGTTACATGCAAGGTATCATGAATTGAATTCTGTTATTTTACAGATGAATTATGAACATACTGTATTAGCCTCTGGTCACATTTTTCTGGCTTTTATGACTCCTGGCACCACTCACTTTCAAACTCCTTATTGCCTTAATCCAAGCCTAACCAGGGTCTACTTTCCCAGGCAGTACTGATGTTGTGAGTTGCTCCCACCGTGCACTTGGGATACAAATTAAGGTCCTGCCACAGCACAACAGGCAAAAAGCAACGTTTTTGGACAGTCAGGAGAAAAGGGAACTGAGTTGAAACAAGTAATCTATTGACAGCAAGTGTGTCTTTTGGTGTAGCAGGTTTACTTCACCTGTAAAGTGTTATACAATAGACATTTAGGACTAAGAGGCTTAGAAGTAGACTGCTGTATTTATTAAATATAAAAAGTAATTAAATATAATGGCATCCAGTTTTGTTTTGGTACCTGCCATGTGATGATTCTGGGATTTATGGTCTCAGAACTAAAACTAGGAGAATGGATGCTCCTTACCTGAACTCCTTACCAGTCTGTTTTATGTCTAGCTAACAAAAACCATCCTGAAAGAACTCACATTATATCCAAAGACTATGTGTCTGTCATGATTCATGCTTTTTGAATAATTATTTATTATTTTTGTTCATTTGTGAACATTCTGGATTGTTCTTAATATTATTATTATTTGTTTATTAAACATTTAATATTGTTCTTCTGACAATGCCATTTTGTGTCCTATTTAGTGGCTATCTTTGTGTGGTCACAGACACACTACTGTAAGTTGCTCTGCTTGTTGCTGGTTATGTCTCATGAATGTCATGATATATATGAAGTGTTGATGCTGTAAAAACATAAAATGATGTAATTGAACAAAATGTATGTGTGTAAGTACAGAAAATAGGACAGAATCATCAAACTTGTTTGTGTTTTGCGTACGTGACAAAAAGCATATATACTTTCTGGAAGTTTTCTTTCAATGGTGTGTGTGACAAGAAAATATACCTTTAGGGTAAAGACTTTACCAATTGGAATAATACAAAATGAGTCAGGACGCTATTTTTATTGCTTACGTGGTCTACGATCAGGAGACTAGAAAAGCTATAAAAGGGCAAGGATATCTGCGCTCGAGGCAGATGAAGTGCGGTGTCCTAGGACTGTATTTCTCTGTCATTTTACCCTTGTCTGGTATGTATCAATAAAAGGTTTTTACTAATTTTAATTTCTTCTCTGTCTTCAGTCACAAAAAGTGTCCACAATGCACGCCAATAATAGATGGTGGGACAGCAGGGTAAGAATTCTAGCTTTCAGTTCACTTAGATAAACAATCATATCTAATGCTTATTTTTAGTTAGGGATCTCTGTTTTGGTAGTCTTGGTCTTTAGACTTTGGCTCTCCTTTTTGACCACAGATTTGTACTAGCATTTTGGTATTGTCAAAAGTATTTTTTTGCCTTTAAAATTACATAATCCTGTCTGTTACCTGTATAGCTCATGTGAAAAGGTAATTCCCCCCCTTAGTTTCTCACTCAAAAAGCTGACCAAAGTTAATTGATAATTAGACTCAGTTGAGTGAAATCTTCCAGATATGACTGAAGCCAGTCCTGTTGAACGTAAACCTTACCATATATTGGCATTTACCACTAGAGCGAATAGTCACCACAAGTTATTTTAGGATTAGTCATAGGAAAGAGATAGAGGAAAGAAGTTGTCGAAACTTACCACTCAAGAAAGAAATACAAAGCCATTTCCAAAAGCTTAGGTCAGTGTTCATGGCTTCACAGTAAGAAAAAAGACTGAGTAAAAATAGGAGAGGAGAGTTACAAGGCAGAAACCCCTGCAATCTTACAGTAACATCAATAATCATCTGGTATTTGCAAAAAAAAAAAAACCTGGATGATCCCCAAGCCTTTTGATATAATGTTCTATGGCCAGATGAATCCCACTATGACATAGGTCCCACAATGCCTGGAGTAAAGTTAATATAGCATTCAACAGTAACAACATTATATCTCTAAACACATGGAGGTGGTAATGTGATGGTGTGGGGATGCTTTTCTACATCAGGACCTGAAAGACTTGCCATTATTGAGGGAGCCATGAACTGTGCACTTTAGTTACTATTAAGTAAAATGACTAGGCATCTGTCCATGACCTAAATCTGAAGCATTATTGGATTATTCAACAGAACAATGACCCAAAACACAAAAGCAAGCCAACAACTGAATAGCTCAGAAGAAACTATTTTAAAGTCTTGGAAAGGTCTAGTAAAAATTATGACATTAACCCAATAGAGATGCTGTGGTTTAACCTGAAATGAGCAGCTCACACTCGCAAATCTACCAATATGTCTGGAGAAAAGCAGTTCTTTTGAAGAAGGGTGAGCTAAAGTTATTCAACGTTGAATTTTAAACTGCATTTACTTGTGAACTGAGTCATTTCAAGTGTGTGAATGAGGAGCAGGTAGGAGTTATATGATAAAACGGTTTAATATTTTCGCAAAATAAATTTGTGAAAGGGCTTGGTGGCAATTATTACCATTTAACAGTATTTGCCCATAAGTCTGAAATGAACACAAGGCTGAAGTTAGGTATGTCTTCTGCTAGTGTTGTATTTGCACCTAACTGTTAGGACTAAGCAGGTTAGACAATTATTGACTGACTGACTACATAGTCACTTGCAGCCAGCTACTTGCTGACTAAATAATTGCTTGCAGCCAGCTACTTACTCCCACATCTTTTGCAAACCAGTTAACTTTTCTATGTTAACAACAAGGGAAACTACATTTATGACTGGCGCCTTTATCAAAGTTGACTTACAACATACAAGATACAATTGGTTACATTTAATTTGTTTATCCAGTTGGAGCACAGGCACGCAAAGTGACATGCTCAGGTTCACACAGTATCAGTAACAGAAACTGAACTCACTTCCTCAATTCAAAGCCTTAAGCACTATGTTATACTACCCGCACATCTCCAAGTTGTATAGTAATTGGCATCATTGTAAACTTTATATTCCAGATTTTAGACCTGCACAGGTGAGTTACACCATATTGGGCCACCTTTATTTTCACAGTTTTGTGACAAAACACGGTCAAATTAGCTAGGTATTCATACTCCAATATCAGTAAATTTGACCTGCATGTCCCAGGTTGGTCTGGGTAAAATTCAACTTTAATTTAACAATGGAATTTGCATTGTCACTAAACATCACACTAAATCCCCTTCATTAGATGTTCAAGTGTGAAAAACAAATGCCAAAACTGTGTTATGCAAAATGAAATTTTAAAAACGTTAAAGTGAAAATATTCCTCACCAATTTAAAGGTAACATTTAAATAAGGCACTGAATGTGTGTGTAATTATTAAAGTTCACACTTAAACTTTTTTGTTTTAATATTTCATAATGTTAAAAAAAAGCCCTTACCAAATTGCTGCCTGTTGTGATTGTCTTGTCACCTCACTCTCGGCCAAGCCCAACAGCATTGATGGGGGGCTCGGTATGACATGATGTTTGGCAGCTTAGCCCAGCTAAATAACTCACAGGGAACAAGGCCTGCAGAAGGTATACTTGATATAACTGTAAAGACAATCGGGTGTAAGAGCTAATGGCACAGTCTCACTCATTCTCATAGTAGATGGAGTGCCTAAATGAACCTGATGCTGTGTTTACATGATGCATTTCAGTCTATTTGTTATTTGATGGTACTATGTGCTATGAGAATGACTTGAGACTGTATCACTAAAGCTGATGCCAAATACTGTGTGTTCATGTACCATATTTCAGTTGCTCGTGTATCTTCACATCACATCTTCCAACTTCCTGCCCCCTAACACTAGATTTAACGTAGAGAAAAAAACTCTTTTATGAAACATTTTCTTTCTTGTCAACTTTTTTTCCTCATCGGAATTTTTTTTCTCCCATCAAGAAATAAAAATATAAATCAATTTTTTTTCTTCACATATGATTTTTTTTATCCCATCAATTTTTTTCCTCTTCTCAAAAAGTTTTTTCTCAGAACTTTTTTTTTCACCATCAATTTTTTTTTCTCACCTTTGTCCCTTTAGGTGCTCTGTAACTACACAGTGTATCCATGCCATTTTAGGAAAAAAAAAACAAAAAGCAAAACATTTTTGTGAGATTCAGGCACTTTACAAGAAGACCAGCTGTGTACTCCACCTCACTATTTGACTTCCTTTGCAGCAACCCTTTGAAAAATCATCTCCAAAAGCTGTTACTCACATTATTCAATACTGGCACCCACATATGAATTGCGGTCTCTATTATGTAAATAACTAAACAATTTTCACTGAATAAATGTCATACGATCACTCGCAGTCTTTTTGCTTTCATACATAACAAGCAGCATTCCTGGAAAAAAGATGACGGATATAATTTACTTAACAGAACATGAAAGACTAAGTAATACTAAAACATTATTCAGGTTTGAACAGGAATCATTCACAGCAAACCATGCTGACTGATACCTAAATATATTGTGAGAACATGTAAGCTCTATGTAGACCTTTGTTAAAACATTTGAATTAAACGCATCAAATTTTACCCTGATTAAAACTAAATGTATCCGTATAATGTCTGTTTAGTTGTTATCACTTGATTGCATGCTATGTGCATGCTCAGTCTTTCTCTCACTGGCTGTCACTAAACAGCTGAAACACACATGTGCAGCAGGTAAAGTCTTTGCAAAACAGCACAATAGTTATTGAGAAACAACACAATACATTTTTTATGAGTGAAGGGTTTAGGCTTCTGTTTGATTCAGTATGTGTACCAACATTAGGGCAACTCCTGGAGTGAATATCAAAACTCTACCCACCATGGCCGCAAAAGGCTGACAAGTGAACAGGAGATGTATCCTTACCCCAAAGAAATAGTACTGAAAATCAGTGATAAAATTTATTACTTCCAGTTTAGTTTTGTTGTCACAAATGTGCCTCAGAATGAAAGAAGGCATACCTTGTTAAATCTAAATTTTTACTGCTTCAAAGAGGACATATTCAGTAAGTTTTGAGGCTATTGTTTTCATGTTGGACCCCAGTACTCTTCACCTCCATTTTAAAGCACAAGAGCAGGCTATTTCTTTTTTTAATTTATAAATATTGCTTCATTTTAGAGCACAACTTTATGTGGAAAATTAATATATGAGAGAGAACCCAAAAATCTCCAGTATAGCTCAAAAAACCTGTATTATAAAAGTTAATTCAGTTCTTTTTTAGTCACTTTCAAAATAATCTTTCTGAAATGTAATACGCCTGTCTTAGCGCTTCTCCCATTCCTGGAAACATTTCCTGTACTTACTGTATATTTGTTACTATGTCCAGAGTCTCCTGCATTTTTGGCTGGATTTCTTCCATAGTAGGAAATCTTCGTGACTTCATTCTCAACTTAAATTTAAGGAACCAAAACAAGACACATGGAGTGAGATCTGGTGAATATGGGTGGTGTGAATCAACAAACACATTGGTTTTGCTCAAAAATTCATTGAGTGACAGTTTAGTTTGTGCAGTTGCATTGTGATGATTCAAAATCCAGTTCTAGGTACGCCACTTTTCCAGACATTTTTTTTCTGATGCTTGTCGTAGACACCTCAGCAGTAATGTTATGGATTAAAAGTCTGATCATAAACAGTTTGTTATCCATGAAGAAATCCGTCAATGTCAACAAACGCTATCATCGTTGTCTCTTGAAAATCTGCCATGGTGGCCTAGATAAAATAAATCACCAAAGTCACCTGTATGATTATAGAATAAATGCCAGAAATATACACTCCATCAAATAAGCACAATGCCACTTGGTGGACTGATTAATCAGACAGTAAGCACAGGCTTCCTGGTGAGATATTCGATAACTACACTCTATCCCCTTGCTATTGACCAATTACAGGAATTTTTGGGTCTTCCGTTGTATATCATGATTATGGAAAAAAAAATTTTGACTTGAAAAATATCTAAGTTATCCTTTAATGTTAATACTGGATCACAACTGATCTTTTGAAAAGATTTATGAGATGTTTAAATTTTATTTACCTTTCATTAGTTGGGGGAAACGTAGGAAAAATCATAAACTTTCATCCTAAACAGAAGAAATTAAGGAGGCTTTTACTGGTTTCAAACAAAAAACGGGTCAGATTTGACCATAGGACATTGCAAGGGTTAAGAAACATAGTAGTTTACTGTGTGATTTTCAACAAGGCAAGTCGGCACACTGCCAGGTATATTAAGATGTCTATAAACTTCACCTTCAGATGAATGTTTGGGGTTACTAATGGAAACTGAAAATTGAATGGTTGTTTTTATCAATATGGCTTCTGTGATCAGTCAGTTAATGACAGTGACAATGACAGTTAATGAAACTCAAACTATAAAAGATTATGCAAAGTATTAGGGTGTCTTTGCCTTCTGTAAATGTTTTCTTACTGACCATAAATATATTCAAAAAATATGGAATGTCATAACTGATTAACTAGCAGGATTTTTCTTGGACAGACACTTTTTCTTACTTTAAATATGTCAGGACAGGCTAGAATAACACTCTTTCACGGTTTCACTAATTCTGCAGGTTCTGCTGCTTTATGCCTTTTCTTGAGTGCTTCATTTGTGGAAGACCATAAACCTATCAGAAGGCCCAGTGGTTTAGCAACCATTTCTTGTATATGTTAAGCATGTCGATACATTACAATAGAAGGCCAACAAAGACTAGCATTGAGTAGACCCTTTTACATTACACTTCTACAGTACAGTAAAGTATAACCTGCAAGTTCGTACTGTGTTTGCTCACTTGTGCAAACATGAGAAATGCAAGAAATTATCACAAATTAAACAACTGTCCCTGTGTTAGTAAGTCAAACTGCATGCTTCATTGATAAGCACTGTTCAAAAGGGCAAATAAAATAAATTGATTCAGCAATAATTATTTATTTTATATAATACATTTTAGAGTAAGTACTATTAAAAAGTGATATACTAGTAATGATAATGAAACTATTAATTTCTGTTTTATGCAGTGTTTTTGGCACAAAGTTATTCTAAATGATTTTATGTGACAGTAAGTACAACTGAATTAAGAGTAGAGCTACATGCACAATCTGCCAATCTTTGATTTATATAGCACATCTTATGAAGAACCATATTTTATAGTGCTTTAAGATGCAAATTACAAAATCACAATTTCTCTGTCAGTCTTTACTGTATTTTTATAGTACTTTTTCACACTTTCCTCAAAGCAGCACTTAAAATAGGAATCAGTACAGTCTATTAGTTAATGTGATATGTAGTGCTTTTTATAATAAACAATACACCGAAATCTATAAGAAGGACTGAACTTAAATGACATTTATCCATCTGTTTCATACTTGCTTAATCTAATTTTATGGTCATAACCAACTCAGTCCATCATAGTTTACACTCAAACATCCACGCTCACTAATACCAGGCTAATTTAGAGACCTCAGTCAACTTGACCTGGACATCTTTGGAATGTGGAAGCAGAACTAGAGTACTCAGGGAGAATGAAAATGATTCAATCCATGATTTATTTACACGGTGTAGTACATTTCTCTGCAAATACTACTCCAAAATGATAGTACAAGCTAAGCAATGGACAATGAATGATGTGATCACAGATGAAGCCAGCTTGTGTGCCAGCAATCTCATTCTCAAGAAAGCTGCAACAGTGCATGCTGTCTGGCATCTGCAGTAGCTTACAATTCAGTTTCTATCGCTTAATTTCAAACTTTATTAGACTCTGGTTTAATGTAATTATTGATAGGAAGTAACTGAGTGTGGACTCAGCAGGTACAAATGTGTCTTTGAGGCACTGTTTCTGGCCTTTAATGGTTAGTTCATTATTAAATGATGGTAGCAGCTGAATAAAGTGAATGGGCACAGCAGGAGATGCTTAGTTTCACAACATAAACAAACAGGACAAGGTTCCAAGTGGCAAGGCAGTTTCCTATTGCTTCTGTACTCAACCCAGTATCACAACCACTAAAAATCATCCAGGAAAGTATTGCCCACACATACTGTTTTGTGGTGGAAAACATAATTGCTAACTTATGCTTAGAAGATTTTTCATTTATTTATATAGTTTAGAGGCATATTGCTCTACCACATGGGTTTGCTATCTGAAAAAAAATGTACATTTGTTTTTTTATGTGAATGAATGTCTAAAAATCAACTTTTCACTTTTATTTTTACTTTCTTTGTTTGTTTTGACTTTTTGCCCTTTTTGCAAACTTATGTATTATACAAAGGTCTTCTGCTTCTATGTAACATTTTTTCCATCATCCAATTCTGTAAACTGTCACTTACTCCTAGGGAGACCAGAATTTCATTGTTCTTGGATTTTTCAAAATAGTCTCACATATTTGGATCCAGAATCGTGATTACTTTTAAGCCATGGGCAATTTCCTTGAAAGCATCTAGTAAACATAATAACCCACTTAACTGCTTTCAAATATTCTACTTAAATAATCTTGCTTTTAATGAAAAGCCTTTGGCTGAAACAGCATCACTGCCTATGCCTTTTTAATATAATCATTACCATTATCCCAATTAATTTGTTACAGCGTCAGGCATCAGATATTTAAGTCGCCTGTACAACTACAGAGGAAAGCTGCAAAAACATTAAAGGAGAAAGAAAAAACACAAACAGAGCACTTGACACTTCCTTGTTAACTGTCAGCAATTCTTGTGAATTGAGTAGAGTGCCACTGTCTCCATGACGTGAAATACTAGAGAACCTCAGTTTCAAGTAAGTGAGTTATAGGCTGCTTCTTTTTTCACATACCAGTGAGCGTCCTGACTCACTGGCTATGCTCCCACATTTACAAGAAATGAATGCTTGTTGCCAGAGAACCTCAGAAATACTCAGACGATGTAAAAAAAAAATCTGGAGTCTGGAATCATATCCAATGAAAGTCAACAAACTGCCTAGACAACATGTGCTTACAGAAACTTAGCTGTAATAGGAGATGGTAGCATGCCCACAGAACTGCATTCAATAAGGTAATCAGTCCCTGCAAGATTATATGCATTTTGTTCACTGCTTCCAATCATTGTAATCAAATTTGATTTGTATTGTTTGTGCTACTGTTGAAATTATGTATTATTGTTATTCTTTAGCAGGCATCTCTTATCAGTGCAACTTTCAAAAGCAATGCACAATACATGAGTGATCAGAATGTAAAAAATTAATAAGGAATATTGAACAAAATTTTAAGTTGAGCATGAGTTGTGTAGTGCTAAAGTTAAATCATCTAAAACTAGGTGAGAAACTAGAACTCAGACATTATCAAAATTGCTTTACAATTGCTGTAGATTTCTAGAGCAAGGAGTAGAACATCAGAAACACTAAAAGTCTTCACATAGTCAGAATCGAAGCCTAATATGCATATAAAAGGCATGACTGCCACATCTATCCATTTATTTACAGAACCCACTTTATCCTATTTGAAAGTCACAAGAAGCAGCATCGAGGGCAAAATCTCAAAACAATTCTGGGCATTTTAAACAGCCCTAGTCACTGAAACCTCATTTCTCTTTAAAAGATTTTATTCAAGAAGTATCCAAGAATCCATGAAATTTATAACAGCTTTTTGAAAAGTGCAATCCACAGTCCACTTTAATTAACACTGTGTAATAGTAAATTTACAGTATTATATATTCTCTGTTAGTGTGGCCTACTTCTGATGTAGGCAGGTAGGCTTCTGCAATCACCAATCAATTATTTCATAGTGAATTTGAGGAAGCAATGCGATCAAGCTCTTGTGAACATAGACTTGACCACCTATAGGCATGTCATAGTACCCTATGGATACTACCCTACACACAAGAAGACAGCAGTTGTGGCATTTAACGGATGGACACAGCCTATAGTCACATGCACAGTATAACATAAGTACAGTCTGCCATAGCTAGACGGACCTTACTAAATTATTTATTAAATCAAAGTGGCAGAACTGAAAGACACAGTGTTACCCATAACAAAGACCTAGTATCATAGAAAAAATACCTTTGAATATATTTTCACAGAGCATGATCCAGCATCAACTAAATTTTAATAATGAGTGATTCAAAGTACTTCACATTTGCAGCATAAAATGCACATTCAGCAAATGCATTAGATTGGCTTGTTCTTTTATTATGCCCATAGCATATTGTTTAGCAGCTTTCTTTTGAAAGTACTTTAATAGTAAATTACATGGAACAATTAACATACCCAGCCTTGCCACATGCCTGAGAGAAATAGATATAAATCATACATTAGCATTTACATGACATAATAATGCAGCTCCCGAAACCTTTATACTTACATTACTTCTTCCTAAGCCATTATGTTAATCATCGTGCAAGCTTAATTAAAAGGATGTCTTAATTACATTCTAAAAATAGTTCTCTAAATCTGGTGAGTACCAAGACATTCCCACTATAGATATCATTAAAACCTTTCTGATTGAAATTATAAAAAAACAACACATATTAATTTTATATAATGATATTATTAGAACTGGAAATATAATTATATTTTTGACTCTGTACTTTGTAATCACAAGTAGAACTGTATGTGTCAATAATGACATGATGTTCCAGTTTTACGCAGAAAATGCCCTGTGCTAGTTGAAAGTCTCTCTTCACATCTTTGTGCATTAATGGCCAAAGAACCCAAATTTCTGCAAAATTCCTTCTATTTAACACAAACAAATCTGAATTATTTCATTTAGGATAACCTTGACACTTTAAGAAGCTTTTCTCCTTTTCATTACACTTTGTCTGCTACAAAATGTTCTCATTCTCCTCTTTACCCGGTCTTGGAGTCATCCTGGACAGTAATGTGCAGGAAAAATTAAATTTTATCATTTATAAAAAAAAAATCACTATAGTTTGAAGCCACCCCTAGTTTTCAGTTGAACTGTTGCAATTATTTTTCACGGGTCTTCAAATGATAAATGTTAAAATATTGCGGTATGTTCATAATGGCAATGACAAAGCTCTGACCCAAACAAAACCATTATATTTATCCCTTTTCTATAATGGTTTCCTGTCAAATATTCAACCATCTTCAAAACTCTGTTAGTGAGCTATAAAGCTGCTTTCATCAAGACTTTAAATTATGTAACTATGCATTTTACACATATAAAAATCCATAACCCAGCTGAGATCATTCTGACAGCAGCCTTCTTACTGCTCCAAAACCCTATCTCACCACTTAATTTCATCTGTGGCTACTACTGTCTAAACATGGGTCATCAACACACAACACAAACCTCAAACTTTAACAGACACCCTCCTTAATTAATTCCTGAATACTCTCATCCAATAACCTACTCATTCTCATCACACATACATTAAGTCAATTCAAACCTGTTAAATTTATCTCTACACATAATAAGGAATCACTGAGCATATGTTGCATTGAATTAATTCTGTTGATATTATTATTCCAAACAAGCAAGCTCAATCATTTAAATTCATATTTTTTGTCATAGTTCACAACTTATTCATTAGCCAGGAAGTAGCATTCAAAATTCACTTTGCAGGATAGCAAGCAAATATTTGTATGTCAAAATGTCTTAACAGGAAAATTGATACCAATAATCAATATTTTAATGAAAAATGGACCAAAAAGAACATAATTTTGAAATGCTCAGCCATCTTCATCATTTGCAGTCATACAATCACTATCATAAAAGAGTACAATGTGAGGTGCCACTATCTTCAAAAATGTTACTTTCAATGAATCTTATCCACCACAGTCTGAGTCTTGCTGCTGCAAAAATCGAGGCCTTGAAAGCAAGCTGTGATAACAGCAATAAAATACTCATCCTTATCCTTACTCAGCAAGAACAAGGAACATGTACTCCCCCCAAGCATGTACTGGCTAAGCACAATAAAGCTTTTAATAATGCTGAGGTATTACAATAATGCATGACAGCCATTTTATCAATGTTAAATAGTGACAGACTGATGAATAATATTATTGAATCTTGAATCAAGTTCTGGGTCAGCTGTAAGTGCTGTATGTTGTGATTATATCTTGACTGAGAAAATTTAAAGTCATGTAATAGACCCTGATGAATACATGGATGCACAGCATATGTGTACAGTACTTATATCTGATATTTTTGTGAAACAGATTTCAGGGGAACAGCAAGCATGTGTAGGGTACAGGCTGACACTGGCTGAGGATATGCCTCTTTTCTACGAACTGCCACTTGCTTTTAAAAGAAAACCCTCCTGCTTGTCCTGTTTCTAGATGCCGAATTTATAATCAAAGAGGCAATTATTGAATGATTACTTAATGATCTCACTGTGAATTGTATGACATAGACTCTTTGTTATGTTTCAGCCAGGGTTTGTTCCCTCACTTATGTATGTTTTTTTTTTCTTTTTATTTCTGTTGTGTATTAATTATTTTTTCATACATTTTTGATATTATGTACATTTCATTGATATTGTTTTATTTAAATATTATTTAGTTGTTATGTATTGTTTGCTAGCGCCTTATAGTTAAATTCCTTATAGTTTCTGGTTGGAATGCCAAGTATAATGAAATTTTGCCTCTGTCATTGTGGATGATGATATCTGGATCACAAATTGAACTTGTTAGCCTTGGGTTGCCTTATTTTTGCATTTTCCTATACCTTGGCTTTTTTGTACTTCTTTTTATTTATATAAATTAATTCTTTGTAAAAAAAGAACACCTTTTTTGTTTTGCCAATTCACACTGAACCAGAGGTTTCTAGTTATCCTGTTATTTTGAGACATATTCACCCCTGTTTTGCTATTCTTGCATTTGATTTTACAACACTGAAACCAAAGTGGCACATGTGAATTATTTAATTTCATGGTTATTCTCTCTCACACCTTGTTAACACTAACTCAGCACCTGCACCTTTCAAATATTCTGTGCATGCCTAATTTTATAGATGCCTCCTTACATTTACAGCTTCACCATTATTTTTAATATAACTGAAAAAATGTGCTGGAGGAAGGCTTGGGACCAGAGAAATCTTGTACATGGGATGGATCTGGCCAAGGGCTACAAGTTGATGATCTGAGTGTAGAACTTTCTCTTTAGGTTTGTTTGTGAAGTTCAATCAGCCTCAACATTCAAATGCAGTCTAAAAAGCCCCAGACACAAATACACATTTAAGACTAAATATTTCCTGAAGTGTATACTATCTACCAGTGTATTTCTTCTTTCTTTGGAGGAGGCTTACTTGATGACACAATGGCATTTTTGTTGGCTCCTAAGGATCAGCTGTTGTGGGTTTGTTGCTCCAACTAATCTTATTGAAAATGTCTTTTTTATTGTTGGCTTTGTTTATCACTTTTCTAGCATTCTTATCATGCAATAAGCATGTCCAGGCAAAAAGTCATTTTATAATTTGAAAATTCTGATACCTCGTCATCATGCACCTCTACAAGAATCAACAGTTGTCTGATGCTCCACGTAACTTAAGTTATAATTATTTTTAATTTTTTTAAGGATATGTTAATATTTGATATGGATACTCTGAAATTAAGCTGATTTACAAGGCTGACAATTGGAAATATTTTTTTTTCAAACTGCTCATGAACCATGAGATTTTATAATTTTTTTTAATGTATATAGTCATGGAAGGGATGGGTATGGATCAGTAACATATCTCCATTTCATGTACATAAACAGATATTTTTGTTCAAGTTCTTAAACTTTCCCAATTCTAAAACAAATCTGGTACAGGGCAATTATGCAAAGCTTATTAGTCATACAACACACTCATCCACGCAAAATTTTCCCTGACTCCAAATATTTTATGCAACATTTTATAAGATAAATTGGGTGAAAATTCATGACTCTTTCAATTTTGCAACTATGTAGATTTTTATATGCAGAAATAAAGCCATAGCATAACATTACATTCTTTTATTACAAAGACCTCAAGCTGCAGTGAAGGATGGAAAGTCTTTTGTTAATTTACACAAATGAGCCAATTCACTTTCCCTATCTACCAATTTACTTGCGCTTGAATTTCATTTTACTTACTTCACTATATTCCAATATGCATTAAAAGAGACAATTCTTCAAAGGGTAGGGAAATTTATTGACTCATTAAAAATATTGTAAATTGGCAACTTTACATAGTTTGTAATGCTGGAAACTTTTTTTTCTTTCAAATACATATTCCAGATGCTTAGTTTCAGAATATTTTGTGATATAATTGCTTTGGTTATGCTTTCATCCTTTTTGTCACTGTCTCGCTAAGAATTTTGGAAATGTGCATTGTTTTTCTGCATATTAGGATAAACTATCATGCTAACACAATATAGGACATCTCAAACTTAGTCCTTTAAACTCCTGGCATCTTTAGTATCAATAAGTTGGAAACTAACCATGGATGCGACTCAAGGCTGTACACACACTTACAACTCACACTCACATAGCTCCAATTTTAGATTCACCTAATAACCTAACACATGTCTTTGGGTATTATTAGTATTACTATTATTATTATTTGACAAATACCTTTACATAAGGAATCCTATAAAGATTAGACTGTAGTTTGTTTGACAAGACAATGGAAATGTACCAGTCAAGGGGGAGTATCGGCCTTTGACAACATTAAAACTAGATGGAAAAGGAAAAATAATCAATTAACATGTAAATAAATAAATAAATAATTTAACTAATGAATAAACATAAAATCAAGAGCACAATTGGTAAAACAAAGTCCCAAAGTGAGTCTTCAAGAGGCATTTAAATGCCAACAGACACTGGGAGAGTATTAGGCTGAAAAAAATTACCTTAATAGCTAAAGAAAATTACCTTAATTGTCCTCCTTGCCATTAATAGTGGGCAGGGTTTACTAATTTAGGTCCAGTAATGTCCAGATGTTGTAGATAAACTAGGAAATTATGAAATTATTATAAGAGAAAGAGCCAAACAGTCCTACTAGAATGCAGGGAAGGGGACTGGGAGGATTGGAAAAGAATTGTCTAGTCTAAAGGCCATGTAGAAAAGTCAGTCAAACTTCATGAGACAACTATATGCAAGTGTGGTCATACTGTGTAAAAAACTAATGGCATGTTAGGATGGAGTTTGAAGACTAACCCATGACTTTGTGCTTTTTGCCATAGTTTATAGTATTCCATTATTTTATTATGTGAATATAAAATTTTGCTGGCAGATACTTAATAAACTGGGGCTCAATCCAAATCTGACTCATACTTTGCATTTTATGCTTCTAGGACTGGCTCTTATCCAACTCAACACCTGAATTGGATTAAATGAGTTTAAAAATGGATGGATGAGTGCATAGATATTGTTATAAATATACACAACCCTGGTATCAAATTGATTTTCTTAATGCTTTACAGTTACAGTTATTTCACAATGTAAAATACTACATATACAATAAACTTACAAATGTGTTGTTTATGCCAAAATGGAGTGCTTAGGCGTTCATGTTGTTTTATTTTTTGTTTGCGGATAATGAGCAATATTTTAATTGTCAGCCAGCATTCTCTAAGAAAATACTCAAGGGGTTGCTGTAACAACTCAGTAATTACTGCGCAGAAATATGTTTTCTCAGACTGCAACATGATATCACTAAAGTTTAAATTTAACTTGAAAGCACACCAAGACTGTCCTTCTTAACTTTGTTAATAAATGTCTTTCTTTTAGTAACAGAACATTACTATTGCATATACTATACTGTATTTTCATATCTGTGGACTTTAAAAGCAGACCACATACAAGTAAAGAAAACATGAAAAGAAATACCTGAGTGAAAAATGTAAACAAATAAAAATCGTAACATCTAATAATTTTAACTGATTACCCATTTCAATTTAAAAGAAGAATAATAATAACAATAATAATACTTTTTATTTATACAGTACCTTGCCCATGCTCAAGGCACTTTCACTTTCTTGCAAAGACCATCAACAAAAGCTAAGTCACTAGAAAAAGCAGGAACTGATCAAATGCAGGAATGTTTACTCATGGACAATTGTATATAGCATCTTCAAAAGTAGGCAGCCCCAGTGACCTACTATTATTACTTATAACCTGACTGACATCTTTATCCAAGCTAACTGATTTGATATGATTTTGTGATATACATTTAAATTTAGATTTATTCATTTCTTAGGTGCTTTTACTTTACATATATTATTTTCTTTCATTTTCAGTCTTCCTTGTCTCTAACATATTGTAATACTGGAGAATTCACCCATTCATCCATTACCCAACCCGCTGTATCCTAACTACAGGGTCACGGGGGTCTGCTGGAGCCAATCCCAGCCAACACAGGGCGCAAGGCAGGAAACAAACCCCGGGCAGGGTGCCAGCCCACCGCAGGGGACACACACACACAAGGGACAATTTAGAATCGCCAATGCACCTAATATGCATGTCTTTGGACTGTTGGAGGAAACTGGAGTACCCGGAGGAAACCCACGAAACACGGGGTGAACATGCAAACTCCACACAGGGAAGACCCGGGAAGCGAACCTGGGTCTCCTAACTGTGAGGCAGTAGCGCCACCCACTGTGCCACCGGGCCGCTCATACTGGAGAATTGTTTAAAGAAATCAGAAAAGATACCAAGGCAGCACAAATTAAATAGCCAAAAAATGCATAATCTTTGCAATGGCCCTGAGTATACAATACATTTCCTTTACACTATCACTTTTTTTTCCATTTGCTATATAAATTTTGAGTCTTGTGGGCAAGTCCCTATCATGGAAGTAGCAACCTTTCTGTATGGATCAACCAAGAATGGGCTGCAAGCTCACCACAGTCCACACTTGCACCTACACTTACATGGATCCACTCAATCTAACATGCTTTTTGGATATGGGATGAAAAATGGGATAATCAAAAAAAAACAAAACACAACTCCCATAGACACAGGGATAAGTCTCTACCCAAGAGCTGTAAGGCAAGAGAGATAACCTCTCTGCTACTGTGTGGCCCAGATAATCCGTTTAACTGTAGTCCGTCTCTTACTGAAGCACTTTTATTCCTTATACTCCTGTAGACTACACCAAAACATTACTACACATTCACCTTGCATAATATCTGTACATTTCTGCATCTAAGAACCCTGATCTGTGTGTTTATACTGTGGAATGGTTTTGGGGTGACTTGGTGTGACCCTATCCTAAGACACAGATACTTTTATTCAAATGCCCAGATTCTTTGTTTCATAGATCTGCAAATATGTCCTCCCCTTCAAACTTGTTTTCTTATCTCTGCACTCACCTGGCATGGAAGGAAACACATTGCACTTGTCACTGAAACTATGGATCCATCTGCAACCAGAACTGAATGTTACTGTGCTTCACTTCTTCTATTAGAGGATGTCTCCACTTTTCTTTAAACCCCAAATGGCAAGACAGAGAAACAAGGCAAGCAAGGGGAACAGGCAATAAACTTTTATTCAGTCACTATAGTCTTTAACATTCTTATTGATTCTTAATGTAACAAAAAGTGAAAGTATATAAATATAAAAATTTTAAACATGCTGTCGTACAACCACTGCTGAAAAAAACGGGTCTGGACCACTCTGTTATGGCTAACTTTAGGCCTATTTCCAAGCTACCTTTTTTGTCCAAACTCTTGGAAAAAATCATCTATACCCAACTGAAGTCCTTTCTGGACGAACATGCAATATGGAAGTGTTCCAGTCTGGGTTTAAAACTCACCACAGCACTGAGTCCTCTCTGTTAAGGGTTTTTAATGATATTCTTTTGACAGTGGACTCTGGTGCCTGTAATACTTATGCTTTTGGATTTAACAGCTGCATTTGACACGTTAGACCATGAGATCCTCACCTCTAGGCTGGAGCAGTGGGTGGGCATCACAGGTTTAGCTCTCCAATAGTTTAGGTCCTATCTTTCAGATAGAAGTTTTTGTGTCAGTATTGATGATTTTACATCCACCTCTGTTGCCCTCCCCTGGGGGGTACCACATGGCTCCATCCTGGGACCTCTTCTGTTCTCCTTGTACCTGCTGCCACTTGGCGCTATTTTTCGGAAACATGGTATTTCCTTTCATCTTTAATCAGATGACTGTCAGGTGTATTTCCCTCTGAAGCGCAAAGGTCCATGTTCTGTCCAGCCCCTGCTTGATTGCCTTATTGACATAAGGAGTTGGATGGCATTACATTTTCTAAATTTTAATGAGAACAAAACAGAAGTCATGCTATTTAGGCCCAATAGCACCAGCGGGACTCCCTGCATCGACCTTTCCACTGTGGCTCAATTTGAGAAATCCATGATCACAAATTTAGGTGTAAAAATGGATTCCACTTTAAAACTTGATAGCCATGTGAACGCAGTGGTAAAATCTTGCTTTTTCCAGATGAGGCGGCTGTCAAAAATCAAGCCTGTTTTGTCTAAGTGCAACCTTGAAACAGTGATACATGCTTTTATAACATCTCGTCTAGATTACTGCAATGTGCTTCTTTTTGGAATTAGCCAGGCCTCCATGGCTGGCACAAGAAAGCATGAGCATGTTACCCCGATTTTGGCTTCCCTCAACTGGCTTTCATTTCGTTTTCGAATCCATTTTAAGATCCTTGTATTTGTTTTTAAATCTTTTAATGGGTGTTCCCTTCTTTATTTGTTGGAACTGCTGCACCCTTACGTACCGTCTCGCTCTCTCAGGTCAGCAGACCAGATGCTTTTACGAGTTCCCAAGGCACGATGCAAACTCCGAGGTGATCAAGCTTTTTCAGTTGAGGCCCCAAAACTCTGGAACGATTTGCCGTTGCACGTTAGGCAGGCTCCTACGCTAGCTGCCTTTAAATCCTATTTAAAAACACATTTTTACTCTCTGGCTTTTAACCCTTTATAATATGTTGGCTATTTGTATACTTTTTATACTTTCTGTTAAGAATCTCTTCAGTTCTTATGTGTTTATGTGTTGTTTTTCTTTGTACAGCACTTTGGTCAGCCTTGAGGTTGTTTTTAAAGAACTTTATAAATAAATTAAATAAATAAAATAAATAAATAAATGCGAATAGGTGTGGCAGTTCAATGATACAACCTGGCTGTTTCAGGAGCTGTCATAGGCAATGCTGGCCAACATACTCAATGTCTCTCATTAAGATTACATTGCTGCATCACATGGATTTCTTGTGTTTTCCCTGCCTCTTCCTGGTGGTTGTCTGTCTCTCTATTTCACTACTTTTACTGTAAGCTAATGACTTTTAGAAGCTTGTCAGTGCCAAGATGAACACCCCCAAACCCTCTTTGTCCATTGTCATTTTGATAGTCCATAGTGGCACATGTTCAAGAGGCATGCATGCACAAAGATATCCAGTGGTTTGAGCCACTTTGCTTTTATGTCTAGACTGCCCCTTTTACAGTGGTAAGTTTAATTTTTGCTCCTTTAGCCTTCAGTCTGCCAACTATAATAATGCATCCTATTTCTCTGGTAAAAACTTGCTAATTTTACAGAGGTCAAATTTTCAAGTGCACGAAAAGTGCTCTTACAGTTTAAACAAACTGTTATGATAACATAAACTCTATGTAATGCTTTTTAACACTTTAAAACATAAACATAAAATTACATTGTCCTACACTGTGGCAAACGTCAATCTCTTTAACTCCTGTCTTAGAATCACTTGTCTGACATACTTGGGCTATCATAAACAGAGTAGTATACCCTGATGCAAAATAACCAATAATATTTGAAGAGACAGACTCCCAGATCAGTAAAAAAACCTGCCCAATTGTCAATGTTGTAAAGAGAATAATTTGCAGATGGGAAATGCAAGCAGCTCCTCTAACGGAAAAAGAGAGCTCCTTAACCATCATCTAAGTGGTGTAAAAATCACACTTTACTTTTGTTGGTATCTGAATTTTACTGACATGGAGTACAATGACCTGAGCCACAAATATTTAACAAATGTATACAATTGTTAGGCCCTGACACTGCTATTAAAACAGGTATTCTAAGCATGTCTCACATGAAATCAAACAGATTAGATATTTTCTTAAGTTGTGGGGAAGGCCTCTTTGTGTATGAGACCTGACAACCAATGAATACCCACCCACAAGCACAATGCATATAGTGCAGCAAAAAGCAAGAATAAATCCAGTTATTTTCGAGCTCACAAACAGAGATGATATCTATCAGATATCTCATAGTTTATATACCAGTATAGAATGAAAAAAAAGAATAAAAAAACAGAAATTGCATCTGAACTCACTGTACCTGTACCTGAAGGCCTCTGAATCCACCAGGCAACACTTAATTGGCTCTCAGAAAAAAGGTCAAGCTTGTAATACTTTGGAGACATGAAACTGTACTGGGAAGATTTGGATTTCTAGCCATGTAAACTGACATACTCAGGCCACAAGATCAGCAAATTAAATTGTAAAGTTTGAAATCCCCTCTGACTAGAAGTCATGTAATATATCATCAGCTTAAGTAATTTCTAATATTATTATGATGCCTACAATACTAACTCTTTCCACATCTATTTTGCATACTGTACACTACTAATAAAATAGAGGCATGGAATGAGAGACTTTCCAAGCTGTTTCAGTAAGACCTCCTTAGGCACTAGACTAAAGTATATTCCTATGCAGACATTATAAAATTATCAAATAGAGAACAGTGTATGATTCATTGTGTTACCCTACAGCAGTGCTCCGCAACCTTTTCTCACCTATGACACACCAAAGTTCTTCCTAGAATTCCGCGGCACATCAAAAGCCAAAATATATAGCAATGGCGTAGCTGGGGGGGGTGGCGCCAGCTATTTAGGGGCGACAACATGAACTCCAATTTATTTTTCAGCTTTAGGGCATCAAATTTTTCACCGCCCTGGGCAACATGATCTCCAGCTACGCCACTGATATATAGATATTAATTTAATACACAAATTTTACAATAAATTTTCATTTTTTATTATAAGTATACATTTATTATAAGTATATATACATAAAAACTATACTATATTTACTTTTATGCAATCTTAATAATTATTATAACATAATGACTGATTAATGTGATACCTGCGCTTGTTTCAACGAACACAAAAGTTTTATATTCGGCTCAATATTTGACAGCGCAACCCGAAGTTCTTGGTCAAGATCTTTTAAGCATGACCGCTTATCATTTTTAATTAACACAAGAGTTGAAAAACTTTGCTCACATGAACATGTCGTCAAAAATGGAAGTAGTGTTAGGATGGCCTTGTCGGAAATGCGAGGATATTCTTTCTTAACGGAAATCCAGAAAACATCTAATGGAACTTCAGTGAAATTAAGTTTTAACGTCCCGTCATTACTTAATTCTATAAATTCCTCACAAATTTGCAGTGACAGTGCTTCCGTAGAATTTATTGCATTGGTTGCAAAAGGATTTCGAATCCAATCGTATTGTTCCGTATTAATAGAATAAAAATAATGATCAAATTTCTGCTGAAGCATACTTAAATGTTGTTGGGCCAAATCCACAATTGCTTGTTTTCAATCGTACTATGGTTGGTCCTTTGGTACATTTCTAAACATCCTTTTTGCAACTCTTCCTGCCAAAGTTTGAGTTTTTTTTTGATCCCCTGTAATTTATCGGAGCACGTCAATATATTCTCATTCCGTCCTTGCATTTTTTTATTAAGGTCATTCAGATGCTCGAATATATCAGCCATGTATGCAAGTTTGGCTATCCAGTAATCATCATCGAGGCGCTGGTATAGTTCGGCATATTTTGATCTAAAAGAAACTCATGCACCTCGTAGCGAAGCTCAAACAATCTAGCCAAAACTTTGCCTTGGCATAGCCAACGAACTTCAGTATAAAACAATAAGGATTCATATTCGCCTCCCATTTCTGCACAGAGTATTCCAAAGATTTGCGAATTTAGGGCTCTCGATTTAATTATGTTTATGATTTTAATGCATTCATTCATCGTGTTCAAAAGTTCCTCTGGCAAATTCTTGACCATCAATGCTTATCGATGTATGCAGCAGTGTGTAATTTGTATTATCGGATTTTTTTGTTTTACACAAGAGAGAAAACCTTTTTTACTACCCGTCATTGCCGCAGCACCATCTGTGCAAATAGCAATGCAATTGCTCCATTGAATATTATATATTTTGAAGAAATCATCGGTTACTCAGAAAATTTCTTCACCGGTAGTTCGCTCTGGAACCTCCTTACAAAATAAATAATGTTCTTTAATAAAGTCCTCGTCAACGAAACGTACAATAGCTATCAGTTGTGCTTTATTTTTAATATCGGTTGATTCGTCGATTTGAAGCGCAAAATTTTTCAGCCAATATCAGTTTTCTAATCAGTGTTCCTAAAATATCGCTTGACATGTCGTGAATACGTCTTTTAACAGTATCGGCAGACAACGAAACTTTATTCACTTCCTTAACTTCATTGGGCCCAAGCATAAGTCGAACAATTTCCATGCATGCTGGTTTAATAAGTGTTTCGCCGATAGTATGTGGTCTTTTCTGACGTGCAATTAATTTTGCAACATGGTAGCTAGCTTCTAAGGCCTTTTCAGAAACCGTAACGGCCGATTTCATAAATTGCTTCTGTTTTTGATTTTGTTCTAAGCGCCTCTGAAAATATTGTTTGTCTTTTTTGGCGTAACTGGGATGGTTTGAATTTAGATGGCGATTTAGTTTGCTGGGTGCCATTGCCTCGTTTGATAGCTGATCGCCGCAAATGATGCATTGTGGCTTTGGTGCCGTTTCGTCACCACACCACGAGAATCCATATCGAATGTAGTCTTCGTTGTACTTCCTTTTCACAATCTTCTTTGTTTTTTTTTGCAACACTTGCTGGGTTCTTCATCATCTGTACGTGAAGACGAATCTTTTCCACGTAAAAATTTATCCATATTTAAAGGGGTATAAAACTAAATATGAATCACACGAAGAACGTTAACCATACACAATTCAGCAACACAACTAATAGTAATGAATGATAACTACTGTCGCAAGACGAGTGAATGCGACGTAGCACGACTAATACGTCGGCTTGAATTGAATCTAGGTGAGGACACGAAGCGCTCTGCCTATCAAAGCATACTACGCAGTTGTCTGGCGACTACGTTGGGTGTACATCGTAGGCGCCAGGCGATGGGATTTATTATTTCAGAGAAATGACACATAAAATTATGAAACCTTTAAAAGGCTATTTACACAAATATTTCATTGCACGTATTCTCGTTATTGTGTTTCTAAGGAGGACCGTTGAAATATTATTTAGTTAGAAAATTGTCTTATTTGACCGCGGCACACCTGTATCGGCTCAAGGCACACCAGTGTGCCGTGGCACACCGGTTGAGGAGCACTGCCCTACAGAATACTGATGTTCTACAAAAGGATAGGGCAATTGTCTGAAGAGTGCTGTTATAACTGGATGTAGTAGGAGCAGCAGCTGTTTCAACAAGCAGACTTGCTTCCTCATGTTCACTTGGCCTTCAACAGTATGCAAATCAGCTTCAAGTGCTAGCTTATATTCATGTGTACTGAGACATACTCAAATGTCACTCATTTGTTAGCTGACCCATGGAAATTAATACACCTATAGTACTGTGCAAAGGTATTTAGCTCTATAGACAGTTCACAAAAAAATGTCTTAACAGTTATTTTATATGTCCTTAAAAATACTAACAAAGTAATAGACCACTTTCCAGTTAAAAAATGTGTGGCCTTTGTAGGCATATAGCCCAATGCTTGATTAAGCAAATATAATAAACAGGTGCTAATGATTAATGACATAATGTGTAGGTTGAACCAAATTCATTAAATGAAACAGAAGAGCTGTATAGATGGGATAAAACTGGGCAATTTACAACCATAGTAAAGAGAAGATGTGATCATAATGACAAAACATACAGTGGTCATCCTGCATTATCAAGGTATCCCCTAAGCAAAAAATTCACAGCAGTTATAATATCCAAGCTCTTCTACAAAAGCACAAATAAACAGGCAAGGTTGAAGAAATGTGGTGGTTAACCAAGGAATCTGAGTGCAGCAAACAAGAAATACATCAAGCTGACTTCCCTTTGAAACTAGAAAATGTCCCGGACTGCCATCAGCTCAGAGCAAGCAGAAACTACTGGAACCCAAGTATACTCCTATGCATCTGAAAAAGTCTCCTTGGAAGTGAACTTCTTGGAAGAGTTGCAACCAAAAAGCCATTTCTTTGATGTAAAAATAAAGCCAGTGCATGGCAACAAAGACTGAGGGGCAAAAAAATGAGAGTAGGTGCTCTTGATTGAGTCAAAATTTTATATTTTTGGCTCTAACTCAAGGAAGTTTGTCCCCTAAAGAGCTGGAGAATGGTACATGGATGAATATTTGCAGGCAATGTTGAAGGACAGAGAAGGTTTCCTGATGGTTTGTGGTTCCATTTCTTCAGTGATTTGATCAAAATTGATGGCTTCCTCACTGCTAAGAAGTACAAAGCAGATTGTTATTCATTATGCTATAACATTAAGAAGACATCTGATCAGCCCTTCATTCTGTAGCAGGACCCTAAACAAACACACAACTAAAATCACAGAAAACGATCCAGTAAAAAGATAAATAAGGAATCCTGAAACTTATGGTATGGTCCCTTGATCTCAACATCATTAAACCAGTCTGTGATTACTTGCAGGGACAGGAGACAGAAAGATAGCCAAAGTCTACAGTGGAACTATGGCTATTTGTTCAAGAGACTTGGAACAACCTACCATGTGAGTACCTTCAGAAACTGCATGCAAATGAAATTAGGAGAATTGCAACTACTTTTTATGTCACACCAAATATTTATTTCATTTGTCTATTTTTCTTTTTACTACAGTTTATAGCAAGTCTATTAATTCCTCAGAACTATTCATGTCCCTATTTTTTAAAGCATTTCCTCCTTACTGTATTTTATTACAAGAGCTTGTGACTTTTTGCACAGTACTGTATGTCTAAAAATATTTCAGCTGCAGGAGATGAAGCTGAGGAATAATACCATTTCAGTATAATGTTACTGCTATAAATAATAGAAAAAACATTCCAGCACTGATATAGCTCTTCCATGATTTGTGCATATTTTAAGCAAGTGTTATCAGAGAAAATGGGGAATGCAAATTTAGTTTCAGTTAGAATAACCTACCAGTGGGTGGTCCACTTGAACATTTTTGTAGGAAAGTGAACAATTAAAGTTACACTGGAGGCAACTCAACTGCATTGCTCTTTCACTTCCATTACGCAATAAATCATCGTGTTGGAGATC
The DNA here is from genome assembly GCF_900747795.2 of Erpetoichthys calabaricus. NCBI lineage: Eukaryota > Metazoa > Chordata > Cladistia > Polypteriformes > Polypteridae > Erpetoichthys > Erpetoichthys calabaricus. The sequence goes on from NC_041395.2 coordinate 157,773,611, forward strand.
TTATGAACTACTCCTTTGTCTATGTCTCTGTGCTGCATTAACTCAACAAAAAAAAAAGCACTCAACCCAAAAAGTAGAAGGATGGCAACATTTGTATGGAATAATTTAAAAAATTATCAGAACTATGACATTAACTGTACGAACTTCCTGTGTTTTGAGAATATCATTTTACAACCACAAAGCAGATGTGTTCAAGAAACAGAAAAAAGGATAGCAGTGTCAATATGTCGCATCAAGGAAACACAGTATAAAATGAATTACATTCCACTACAAGAAACATCTCAAATAAATTACAGACTGAAAAGAGGATAACAGTCACACATACAAAAATAGTTTTGAATTAAAAGAAGCAGAATTGAAACCGTTGGCACCTTATCATTACACCATTATTGATGTTTTACCAATTTAAAACATTTTTAGATCCACCAATAATTCAAAATACACCTCCCAAACTATACCATCTGCACAGGAGAAATACATTAAAGTTTTTCTCAAATTATATGTTTCTCTGTTTCCTGGAATAGGAAAGCACAGGAGTGCCCAAGCAGCATCCAGAAATAAGTGAAATGCATATGATTAAAGTCTTCATCATTATCAAAAGTCAAGACAGTTAAGTTATATTATTGTTTCTTGTAATTATTATTCAAATGAATGGAGAAAAGTATTTTTGCGATAGAGCCTTAATAACTGTCATTAAAAAAGCATTATACTAATGCTGATGTAAAAGTCTACTTTTGGGGATTACTTAGACATTCAATTATTGTTCCTGAGCTGCATCTAAAAACATGTCTTTCCTGAAAATTACTGTAACTTAAGATAAATAATGTGTTAGTGCTTTTCTTCTACCATGGACGTGACTAGGCACTAATTTAAACAATTTGAACCATTATGATGCCGCAAAGAAAATACACGCTAGAAACATTTTTTGAAAAAAATTTGCTATCAACTTTCTAAATCTATGCTACTCTTAAATGTGGTCAAATAAATTTGTGTAATACTTTGAAAAGCACAAATAGTAAAAACATAAAGAGTAATGTCTCAAAGTGAAATTCAGCTACTTTATGATTATGTTTTTCATCTTTTATAATTCATAACATATAGTGTGTATTAAATAGAATCAAGCAGCATGATTAGTACTGCTGTCACATGGCTATAGGAGACTAGGCTCAAAACCAGGAGAGATCATTGCACAAGCTCCACACACAACCTCCTCACATTTGCCTCCAAATACCCTTTATATACGGAATGTCCTCCAAAATCCCAATCGTGTTAATCCTCAGCTAATTATTCATTCTAGATTGACCTGTTGTGATTGACTGTCCATGCCATCGTGCCCTGAGATGTTTAGTTGCATATTTTGCTCCCAATGAATAGGCTCTGGCTCAATGCCACCATAAACTGGAATGTAGAGAATTCAGAAAAGGATAAAAGAGCGAATTTCATACCAAGTACATTAATACAGTGCTTAACATTAATAATTTACAGACATGATATTTTGCCAGTTATAGCTTCTGGCTATCATATGTGTGGCTTCACTTGTATATACTTTTACAGATTCTATACTATGAGTATGTTGAGTTGGGTTCACACAAGCAATGTCAATAATAGGGTGACCTAAAGTACTGTTTTTTTTCAAATCTGGTGTTGAAAATAATTTTTCTTCTGTCCAATTTCTGTTTTGGAAATATCCATACATGGAAACTTTCTTTTCCTCATTAAAAATTAAAGTTACTTTAAGCTTGCAACCAAAACTGTTACTATAAGGAGATGCTGAAAATGATGTGTTAGTTTTAACACCTAATAAGTGTTAACATCAGCACCATATAATATCATTACAAACCCATATTCCAAGTTTAATTTCCACAACTCTCTATGATGTGCTGCTATAACAGCTCAATTAACAATCAGGTAACCTGAAGCAATTCATTTTGTAAAAAAACACCATGCTCCTGTCTAACAAGTGTCCTCTTTTGCAATCGAGGAGTAGGAAGCTACACTATCATGTTATAGAAAAAAAGTGTATGCCGTACAAGTTAAGGTTAAAAAAACTGGTACTAACTCTATGTATTTTAAATTGAGCTACACAATTATTTGCATAACTATATGCTGTAGAATAATCAGGTCATAGTAGATTATTGATCATTTGTTTGTCAGCAGTTAATCTGAAAATGGACAGAATCACTCTCGCACAGTGAATAAGGAGTGGGGACTGAATCTTCAGTTTTTCAGTGTACATTTCAGTCTTAGCTGTCACACCACTATGGCATATGCTGCTTGAGAAAATATGGTTGTATACATGGTTGTATCTAAAATTGAATTGCATGCAAATGGACTAATGTAGTTTAATAATACATTTTTATATTATTCCAGTACAAGGCAGTTCTGCCTGGGATATTGGTCACGCACGCAACAGCAAAGTACTTTCAAAGTGTAACATATGAAAAAGGGATAGACCTAACTCATGACATATTTATGAATACATAAAGTGTGACTCTGCAACAAACAGGGATAATATAATGTCATTTAATCATAACAATTAATATGGTCCATAGAGGTATGATTAATGAAATAATTACCAATATTTAATTCTATGTAACAATTTTTCATTTTATAATCTAGTCAAAATATATAATGAAAAAACATTAGATTGACAAATAATGGATTTCAGATTCTTTATTTAATTAGGAAATTAAGACACTAACTAAATACACTGTTTAGTTCTTTTTGTTATATATGACATAGCTGAAATAAATGATAATTTGTATTAATAAGGTGTAGGGTATTACAACTGCCTCAGGTAAGAGGACAACTTAGCCTAGAGTTAGGAACAGACCTGGGGTGAATGCTCATTGGTAGAAGAAAGAGGTTGTGAAAAACGTAATGAGAGACTGGAGACAAAAGGTACAGTTCTTTTGTTAAAGCTGTCAAGTAAGCAAGAGCTCGACAGATGATGATGATAAACAATTTACAAAACCAGGATATATTCACTAGAGCACTTGGCAAGAGAGTACAAAGCTAATAGCTGAAATAATATGCTGCTGTTTTGAATTGGGAGCTCCATTTCCTTAAAAAAGCAACATTTCTGCCTTACTTTTTGCAATGGTATGCTTCAACCTTATACTATTTGAATGGACGTAATTAAATAATTTATGCTGAAAGTATGTAACTATGTAGTGAGTTATCGTCAAAACTAAAAGGATGATGAATCATCCATATTAAACCACTTGTAAAAATTTCCATCTCAGTATGAAGAAAACTAAAAATCATTCCTATTATGAATGATAAATTTCTCAACTTCAACAAATATCCTTAACACAATCTAAAGCAATTCTAAGTGGATGGACTAAAGTATTAACATTCTGTAACATCTTCAAGTGTGCGGTATAACACGTTATTATCACTATCTGAAATAATATCAAAGAGTGAGATGTCCCCATTAATTCTTTCCATAGCTGGTATGTCATTTCTTCTTGCACCCCATTTTAAATCAAATGTTTTGACCAATGTGACATTATAGTGCAGCAGTTTGGTTACCTCACAGAGCTTGGACCTAATTTTCATTTTCCATGTCTGTATGGGTTTACTCCAATGACTCTAAGTCACACAATCCAATGACTGTCAGGTTTACAGGCAGTTTAAAAGTGACACGGTCTGAGAGAACGTGGGTTTGTCTGTGTATGATTATATTCTGACACAGCATTTCGCTTTCAGCAACTCTATCTGTATTAACAGATTCAAAAATCAAAAAAAATAAACGCTAAGAAAATTTGTCAAGCAAAGAAAGCAAACAGTTTGCAAAGCACAAGCAATACAAAGCAAACACATGAAACTGTTAGCCTAAGTATAGTTTTATTATTATTGTTGTTGCATGTTCTAATATTATCACAAACTGGCATGTGCTAATCCTAAAATAAATTTAAAAAAAAGTGTGAATAAGATTGTGTATATTTATATCGTATTTCTCATTTAATTCTACTTTTAAGCCTTGGTTATAAAACATGATGCTTCAATAAGTTTAAAAAATATCCATAGCTTACCTTCCTGACTACTGATATCAGCTGTTTAAATTCTGTAATTTTTTTGTTTTATATTTTTCTCTCATTTTCATTGTTGGTTTTTTATCCATGACAGTGTTCATATTTGGTTTCTGGGGGGGTTACTTTTAAAAGCGTTTAGGATTTGTAAATATAAGCACAAAGGCACAATCAAATTTAATTTACTCATTGCTTTTAGTGCATCTATGTATGCTGTTTTTAAGATAAATCTTTTAGGGTAAAAATATACAAATATCTACAGAGCAATCAATTAATAAGACCAAGTTAAAGAAAAGTCAGCATGTACATGTATTGCATTAGCAAACAAGAAGACAAGGCAGAAGAGATGGGATCACAAGATTAGAGATGTAAACAGGATTAAAGTAATCAGTACGCTTGTCATTATTGTGTAAATCTGTGGAACTACAAATAAAAATACTTAGTCAGGTAAGTAGCAGGCCCCTGATATTAGGTACTTGGTTATCTCCAGAGCTCAAACTACAAACATGCATACAGTATATGCCTGCATTAATTTTTGTATTACACCTTCTTAATTTATTTCTTGGTCAAAATAGTCAAGGTCTATCCCAAAAGCACTGAGAACAAGGCGGGAAGCTACACTGGACAGGATACCAATCCATCACAGGTCCCACACACACTTAAAAGCTCACTCTTACTCACAACGGGGCCAATTTAGAGTCACTAACTAATCTAACCTGTACATCTTTGGGGATGTGTGCTGGATACTGGAGATCCCATACAGCACAGGGAGAATGTGCAAACTCCACATAGATTCACACCCAGAATGCTGGATCCATAAGGCAGCAGCTCTAATTACTGCACCATCTGTGCTGCCCCAACCACAAACTAAAACATCATCATCACCATCATTATTATTATAATTATTATTATTAGTAGTAGTAGTAGTAGTATTGCATTTCCTGAGGGTGCAACCCTATAAAAATATATATTTGTTTTGATTCCCAGTAAAATCTTTTGCACCAAGATGCAGCTTCATATCTGAGCTAAGGTGTTTTCTAAGTGCTGCTTCTCTGTTTTCTCCAGGACTTTCTGGCTAATTAACCAAATGTAATTAAAAACTGCACAAGTAATTAAAACATGTTCAATAACATGAAGTTTGAGTTTTATTTTAACATAATACACTTTTCTCAAATTCAAATCACAGAATGTATTATTTATTGTAGCCTGTAGAAAAGTAATTTAGTTTTCAGTTGGAAACACAAGGAATAACTTCACACCAAATTACAAAAAAATAACTGAGCTGTGCAACAGAATGTAATTTTTGGTGGATGGAAACTTTTATCTTCCTTACCTTAACACCTGTCATGATTGACATTTTATTTTGTAAGAGAAAACTTAAAATGTAGGGTTCTATACAAAATAGCATGTCATTTTCACAAATTATAACCTACAATGAGAACTACTATTAAAACCTACAGTTGGCTTTCTTATGGATACAGAAGAATGTTTTCTTTAAACAATGAATGTATATTTAGCCTTAAGCATAAGCTTTTACATCAACACAGAAAACAGTTTTAGTAAATAATCACATTGAGAAAGGCCATGTTAATTGTGTGTTTTCGCACTCTAAAATGCAGCACCTTCTAAAAGGAATAAAATACAGTACTTTTGAGCATGGCTCACCCTTTCATTGTGCATAGTTTTTTATAGGTGCTATTTTCTACTTGTTTACTTGAATAACTTCTGATAATTATTGTTATTATTAGATTTACTTTTTTAAACAAAGTACATGTGTGAATTCTTCATTTAATAATCTCAGTTAACTAAACATTACTTAATACAATATCTTTCACAGCAAAACATGTCATAGAATACTACACTGAAGCTAAGATCAAATGCCCTAGTTTTAATGAAATTCAAACAACATATATTTTCCATGTATACTTTTTTCCCTCAAATAATTTGAGGGAGCTGATAGGACAGAGTACAAGTCAGAAACCAGCCCCTGACAGGAAGCTAGTCCAGCACTCACACAGGCATAGTGACATTCTCTCATACTGGACCAATTTAGACTCATAGGTATCTTTAATATGTGAAAAGAAACTGAAAGAACCTCAAGAAACATACAAGGGAAGAACATACGTACTCTGCACTTATGTCAGCAGGGATCTTCATTTCATTAGTGTGCAATATACAGTCAGAGATCACGATTATAATAATCTAGATACACAAACTCTACATATTGTCTTCCACAGGAATGTGCGAGTACAAATATTATTCAGGCTAGAGAATATGGTTTAAAAGAGCTGTACAATTTACTGTCAACCCTAATATATATCGATCCTGAATAGCAACACACACAACAATAAAGTTTAGTTACAAATAATATCAAAGAAGCTAGAATTATATACTGCCCACTATAAAAATACAGGAATACTTATGTATGCTTTTTAAACTATTTGATCTCTCTGGCAAATTGACTTCAGCATTCATAGCATTCCTGCTGGTGTAGCAGAGACTCAGATTCTGGTCAAAACTCACATCGTGGCACATCACTATTAAGCCAAGTTTCAGCTTTTTTCTTTTAACCACACAAATAAGACTTGGAAATAAACTAATTAAGCCAGATATGAAATGTTGCTTTAGGCAGATCTGTGCCTGTATACTAAATTATGCATTTTGTGGCAATTCAATGTAGGAATCCTTGTATTTCTCCCTGCCGTTTTGTTGGAAATCACTATTTTTTAATGAGCATATTTATCTGACCACTGGAAATACAAAACTGGTGATAATACAGATTAAAATAGGATACATACAAATTGGGCGTATGAATATAGCAAATTGGTGTTCACTTATATATTAGCTTTTGGGCTATGACACTACAGTATGCTACTTGTGATTTTTGTCAGGGTTACTACCTCCTTTCTCATCTAACTTCTAACAATGCAGTGTACCAGCTATTATATTTGCTCAGCAAACGCTTTTCCATTTTGTGAAAGGAATCTTGAGCTGGGCTAAGGTGAGATGACAATGGTGCTCAAGTCAATGTACTCTTTCAGAACACTTTTATTTTCTTATAATAGAGACAAGTCAGGTTAACACTTAGACAGAAATTCTAAAATATTAATATCATTTGAAAACAAATACTTTGCATACTTCTTCTACCAGTTTGACAGTATGCATTTGCCACAAATGGTCACATGATACATATGAAAAACTTCACACTCCTTGAAATTGTTATTATCTTCAATATTCCTTAATAAAAAGGCATACAGCACTGGGAAAAAAAGAAATTTCTGGAGAGATTTCTGTAGGTATTAAAGCAACTATCCTACCTGATTTGCTGAAGTTAAATTCTGTACACAATGGCTGTCTGTCATCAGCTGAGATGATTTCCAGTTGCTGTCTGACATGCTCTTACTAAATCATCTGCATCAGATCCAATAACTTTAACTGCACGTTTGATAATCTGATGGAGACTTTTAAATTTTTGATTTGTCAGAACAGTAATTAATGACAATTAACTATGAGCAATTAATGATAGGTTGGACTGGACACAGAATAACTCAATTAGAAAGGACAAAGCAGGCTCTTTTTCCTTAGGAGACTGCGTTCCTTTAATGTGAGTAGTGACACCCTTTACATATTCTACAACTCTGTGATGGCCAGTGCAGTTTTCTATGCTGTGGTGTGCTGGGCTGCTAACATCACTTCAAAACAGGCCCACTCAATCAACAAATTAATTAAAAGGGCAAGCTCAGTTATGTGATGTACTCTGGCCCCCCTGCAGGTAGTAACAAAGGAGAGAGTTAAAACAAAAGTGGGCATCATTATAAACAATGCAGCACATCGTATCTCCTAAACATTAACACTGAGTACTTTCAGCCAATGAATTATGCAGCAAAAGTGTGTGAGGAAATGTGACTTCAAACGAATGGCAATACACCTGCATAATGCCTCACTGAGACTGTGACAGCCAAGTCAGAAGGTTTCTTTCTTTTTAATTTTCTTAATAAACCAGGGAATGAAGCTGTAAGTGATGACAGACTTGATCACATTACTGTAAAAGGACATCATAATATCCTTATCCAGTTTAAATAGTCTGAGTTTACACAGAAGAAGTAAGAGCTGATTGTATTTAGAGTATATTTTTTTACTAATGGTGTCATCAGCATACTTGATAATGGAACAGTGGTCACTGTTCAGTCTTCGGTCATTTGTGTACAGTGTAAATAGTAATAGAGACAAAACACAGTCCTGAGGAGCCCCTGTATTTGGAAGAACGACTTTGAAAAAATGTAATGTACTTTAACTGTGAACTATTTAAAAGAATGTCCTGAATCCATAATGTAATAAAGTTTTGTATAAAGTAATGTAAAAATTGTGCTCTGACATATGATCCAGGCTTATCAAGAAATATATAGATTTGTTGTGGAATAACCAGCAGAGCATCTTCCATACTTCTCTTTGCACATTAAGCAAATTGGAGGTTATCTTGAAAGGACTTGGTCTCTTATTAATCTATCTATCTATCTATCTATCTATCTATCTATCTATCTATCTATCTATCTATCTATCTATCTATCTATCTATCTATCTATCTATCTATCTATCTATCTATGCATACAGTAAGTCTGTTCACAATCTGATATATGGGTGGTCACCTATCAGGTAACACTTGTGGTCGGTCGGCCAGTTGGAAGATATCCATCATGCCCTCTCAGTTGTGACAAGCAGATCATAGAAATGATAAATTAATACTACCTGCCAAATAATGCAAAAAGTACACAACACATGTTTTGCCCTAATTGGGGCTCATTAGGTCTACGCACTTTTGCTTCTCCTTGCGGGGGTAAAACCTTTGACATCAGTGCCCGAGGCAAATCCTCAGATATTATGCCATGGTGGCTAGTTCGCTTACTTGACAGGGTGCAGAGTATTGCATGCATAGGTGTGATCACAGTCTGATTTTTCAGTAAAGCAAGAGATAGTTACAGTATAAAAGCAAATTTACTGTAAATACAAAAATCTTCCACAATTATTAGGGTACACCCACAGGGAAACTCTACTATCACGTCACAAAATAGCACATATGGATTCATTTACAACATTTTGTAATTAATTTCAATGACTTCATTCCCTCAGTTTCTGTATATTTCTACAAACATAATTCTTAGGAGATGAACAGATCTTAAGCTATAAAAATATCTAATGAAATTTTTCATTGGTCTTTTAAAATAAGGCTAATTTTCTGAGAATGTTTGCTGCTGCACAACACATGTCAAACAATGAACATACATAATGTTTTCCTTGTAACCAAAACATCTGGACTCCCTATCTCAAACAAACAAACAGATCCTTAGCACCACTCTTCCCAAGTCCTGAAATAAGAACCATTGAAATGTTACATTTTGATGTTGCAGTTGCTTCTTATAAAAATAGAAAAATGGCAGTCTTAAATATATTTGGAGGAAAAAAATGTTTTAAAACATACTGAAACTCTTTTAGCATTCTGTTTCTAAATGTAAAGGCTTAGTGATTATTATATGGAGTTTGAAAACTACTACAAGACAAACACCCACCCATCATTTGCCACTCTTTCAATTTTGTATCAATAAGTGATTTAGAACTGAGTTTAAAACTGAATGATATATAATACTACATATATTATTAAGTAAGTGTAATTAACTAATTGTATGTGTACAGGAAATGTAAAAATAGGTGTTGAAAGGTACCAAAAATTTGCATTACAATTAACATGTCTTTGATCTACATCCTACTGAGCTTAAATGCTTTCTATATGACATTTATTGTGCATGTAAATATGTAAGCACAAGCAATCTTTGCCAAGTAAAAAGCTGTGGTTATCATTATGAAGTCTACATGAAAGTAAATTATCTGGATTCAGAAACACTGGTGCTGCTACCCTAACAAAATGTAAATAAATTAGATCATTAAAATATTTTTATAAGCTATTATATAATCTTTTCATAAAAAACAGCTCTTATCTATTCAGGTTATTCTACTAGTCAAAAAATAATAAAATAAGTAACAGTTTACAGTGATAAAAGTGCTGTTTCAGATAAAAGACGTAAGAGACCACAAGATACAATATGTGGCAAACTTTCACAAAAGTGGATTAGTGAAAGATAACTGCATTTAGAATGTGCTGTTCCTTCTTATAATCCAGGAGGATATACAAATACAGAAAGACACTATATAAGATTGTAGTAAGACTACAACTGAAAGGATAAGGAAGACCCTATATGAAAGTTTTGAATTGGGAAAGAGACTTAGTTTTTATTGGGGTTATAGAGGCTCTCCAATCTGAAGTTTGAAAATTTTGGAATATATGGCACTGCCTTTACCAAGAACCATTGCTTGGTACATAAATCAGAACCTGGGCTGGCCCATTTACAAAGGAAAACTAGGCAATTGCCTGGAAAATGTACCAGCATAAAGGGACTCTCTGTAGATATTCCACATTAAACTATAATGCAAACTATTAGGAACTTGATCATAAGGTATGTCATCCTGCCAAGCTCTCTCTAATCATATCAAATGGCAGAAGATTGTGTCAGTCTAAGCTCGGGCCAACCATGCCCCAACTCTATGGTACTGGTACCAATTCTAATTAGCAGAGTAAGAGACTCAAGCTTTTGGTTACTTGTTACAGGGCCCTGATGCTGTGGAATGATCTCCCTGCTGCTTTAAGAGGTGTCCCTTCAGTCTTAGCTTTTAAATCCAGGCTGAAGACTCATTACTTCAGTTTAGCATACCCTGAGTAGAACTACTGATTACCAGTGTATATTGCATCTCAGCTATTAGTCATTGGTACTAAAATATAAGTAATACGATATTTATAAACTGATACTAAAGCTCACCTATTCTTTTTCTCTTCTCACTACTCTCATGTGGCTCTTGGTGCCACTGCTCTACTGCCAAGTTGCTTGCCTGCCTATGGAAAAGTCATCTCTGATAAAGGAACACTGGAGTTATTGGGTAGAAGGGTCCTTTCATCAGACTGGCCAGCCCAGCACTGCCTCAGCTGTGGAATCGTCAATAGGGAGGAGGTGGCTTGTTGGCCAAGGTTTCCAGGACTGTCTATGTCTGGCTTGTCTTGTATTTCATCAAATCTGTATCAGTGGTACAAGCTGTTAAGCTATTCTTGAATTTTGCCTTGTAGTTTGTACTATTGTATTGTATTCCTCAAATGGCAACGACAGATTGGCCATCTAGCACCGTGTCTTTTTTTACACCAATTGCATGGCCAACCTACCTTGAAGGGGGTCTCTCTCTGAATGGCTTATTCTAAGATTTCTTTCAATTTTTTCTCTAAAAGTGTCCTTCTTTGGGGAGTTTTTCTTGCCTTCTTAGGGAGTCAAGACTGGGGGGCTGTCAAAAAACAGGGCCTGTTAAAGTCCATTGCGGCACTCCTTGTGTGATTTTGGGCTATACAAGAAATCAATTGTTGTTCTTGTTGATGATCTAGTGATGTGCAGCATTTTTAAAATGGCCAAAACCGTCTAGCTGTGAAGGCAAAAAGAGGAGACTGTTTAAAGAGTTGGCACTCCAAAAACACAGATGCTAATTCTTAGAATACATTGTCTTATAGACTCAGTTAGCAAGGATGATAATTTGCTATCATTAAGTCATCAAGGTGCTGATTCCAATTCACTTTGCTTCGTCACAAGCACAAGCAGGCATAGATAGCTCTGATCCCAAGGGCAGTGTTAACAGTTATGTCTCTTCCAAAACAGAAACTAACCAGCAGCTAACATTACAAGGTGAGGAAATTTTGAATGAAATAGGACAGCCTTAATGGAGTGGCCGTAATTTCTGTAGAAAATACACTGGCACAGAAAATTGAAATAGATGATGTACTTAAGACTTTTTTAGCCATGAACGGCTGGTGCATACATTCTCAAAGCTAAGCATAATAAATATAATATGCTGCCAGTCTGGTTTCTGAGGAATTTATTTCCCTGTTTAGGTCTAGTTTAAATCTGTTGATTTGCCTGAGAAAGACAGTACATATCTGCAATTTTCCACTAGTAGCTGGTTAGGTATATTAAACATTAATTAAAGTCTCAAAGATTTTCTAGGGTCATCGTGTGTGTCGTATAGCTCAAATGAGTGCTTAAAGTATAGTCCCCTAGTGCTACACTACTAATTGGGTATGTGTACGCACAGATACTGGCCTGCATGTGTATTTTATGAGTTACTGCTCATTAGTTGTAATGTTGTACATTGAAATGGGGTGGCACAATTGTGTTTTGCATAAGCAGCTGAAGGACTTAAACTGATGCTGCTTGTAACACACGATATTTGACTCATTTAAATTGTTCAGTTTGGGGATTATCCAGTACCAAAATGAAACTGGACTTTCATTATTAAACTGCTGTACCCGGAGGAATCAAATCAGGTTGTGTTCATTTAGTGGTATTGTATGATGAACTATAATCAGGTGTTTATGAACTTCACTCTGCATTCCAATATGCATTTATTTTTGTGAAGGGCCTGGCTACCTGCTCCTTACTGAGAACTGCATGGTTATTACATAGTATATTGAAAGTATGTGGGAAAAAATTGGCAAGACACTGTCTACTTAAACAGCAATAAGGAACACTGAGCTCTTGCTGTGGGTCTCGTGAGCTCTAAGTGTGTGCCCATAAATTAAAGCAGCAAATAAAGATTGCCTTGCTTCCCTCCAGACCTCGCAATAGGAATTGGCTTGCTTTTTCTTCATGGAAACCCAATTTATTTGATTTCACATGCAGAAAAAAAGAGAGACATTTTTCAGACTATCTATTTACATGACTATTTACTTATGTTTTATCTCTTAAGAACCTAGAAGCCGCCAACTTAAAGGGGACAATGGTGTACATAGTGAATGCTCACTGCTTTACAGTTTTAAATCTTTTTATTTTTTCCTTCTCACATTACTTTGCTCCCCATAGTGTCACTGCCATTATAGTGAGGTATCTTTCTTGACCTTAGAATGTTGTATTCTTCCAAAATCACTGCCTGTAACTTCTGATCCATTTTACTCTTACTATTTAGGAAGCTTTTGAACAGTGTATCATTGTATATATTTTGTAATTTCCTTTTCATTCTGAGGTTATCATTTTTTTATCTTTTTTATTTTAATATGTGCCACCATTTTGTGTTTTACTTTTGTTCAAAACCCCACCATTGTGTATGTTTTTTATGTCTATTGCCATACTATTGACAATTCCTTTTGTCATTACTACCACATGGTTAAAAACTGTCATGGTGTGATGTCACAGGCAATTTCCTATTTATGATGCTGGTACGGTATTTGTAGTGTCCAAGTTTCTAAAGGCTATACAAAATCTTTGCTTGCTAGTTACTTAAAAAAAACTCGAATTAGCGAGATAGGATTATTGCATTGTTACTGACTTAGCTCATATCTACTGGTATTACTGATTTATTGATTGAGACACTGCTTGTTTATTTGACTTTGTGCATTCTCCTGGTCTTTGTGGATTAAACAGCATTCTCCCTTTTTACAATTGCGGCTGAGCATGTACATTGTTGAATGCATGGGCAGTAGCTGTAAAGCCTATTGGCCAAAAAACCTGGCATAGTTTGACCTGCTTTTTCATTTTTATTTTTCTAAGAAACATAAGTTCTAGAGTTTTTTTTCTGAACTCTGAGTAGATTGTTTCTCTTTTTCCTTTTCTTGTTACTGACTGCCATTGGATTAATGCACTCATCAATTTACTATTCAGAAATATGACAAGTTTCCAGTACAGGCAATGAATTGATGGGGGTGGGATATATTTTCTGGTCATATACTTTATTTATCCAGAAGACAGGACGATAAGGAAGAAGATGATCCGCTGTGGCCACCCCTAACAGGGGCAGGTGAAAGAAGAAGAATACTTTATTTATGCAGTGGTTTAATTCTTGCCTGAAAATCCCTTACAAGAACAAAATCCAAAGAACTGCTTCTTATATTCAAATGAAACCTTGAGGTGAACAATTTACTGAATCAAAACTGATTCTCAAAAGATTCAGTAATTCAAGATAACTGAAATTAGTGTAACAAACAAATGAAATGTCTCCTAATGCCAAAGTAACTCGCTAAAGAATGAAAACTATCAAATGCTCTAAAATGCAAATTAATTTGCTTAGTAATACTATATCTTTTAAAATTATATTCTTCAAGTTTGAGTTTATTGCTTGGTTATTAAACTTCACATGTTGAGTGAAAATAAACAGCTGGTATTCTGTTATGTGACATAAATATGAAATGCTGCGGCAGATTTCCGATTCAAACAGGTAAACGTAAAAATATGTTTCCTGAATGTGCACAGTCCTGAGATAGAGCAGCTTTTCCCATAAACAATGAATGAAATACAGAAAGCAACCTCAGACTAGATGATGAGCACAGGACCCACTCACTCACACACACACACACACACACACAGTCATTTATAATGGACCACTTTAGTCTTATCAACTGGCCTAATCTTGCAATGTATTTTAATCATCTAGCTGAATGACATAAAAAGTATATGAATTGTAAATTACTTTGTCGGCTGGTATATATACAAGATATATTTTTTAAATCTACCTTTTGTAAATATTTTAAAGTTATCTTTATCAAATCTATCAGTCTGAAATAAGAAGACTTTGAAAACGAAGTGTGCATCAGTAGATTCTTCCCCTGAAAAAGTACAAAGCTCAAAGTTGAAAGTCCACATAAGCTGGTGTTTCAAAGCACATCTTCCTACACAATACTAAAGCAAAGCAGATTCTACTGAACTTTAAAAAATAATAATAACAGTAAAATAAACAAGCATGATTACAAATCATAGGACAAGATGTAGATCAAGGATTTGCTCTCCTTTTACTATCTCTAATGAAATTTCAAAAGGGGACACAATACAATATTTTAATTTAATCGATGTATCATTGCAGATTTGGAAATTTATTATTTTAAAATCAAATCAAATAATGTTTGTAAAGTATGTTATACAAATTACAATGTACAATTACATTTCACAAAAAATGAGAACAAATACACTATGAGTATGGAAGCTGTTAATAGTCCTTTTAAAAATGATAATCACAGATCAAATTAAATAATAGGATTAGAAATACTGAATCTAGGAGAAGAAAGGCAAATTTTAAAAACCTACGATAATTAATTGCCTATATCTAATTAATAAAATGTTGAATTATATAATAAGATAATGAGATCATTAACATCATCATTTTAACATAATTTTTTAGGGATGTCAGGTTTTTACAAAAATACTTGGATGTTTCTTTATGTCCTTCCACCTGGCTAATCCAGTTCAGAATTGTGGTTATCCTATAGCATCTCCTGGGAGCATCTGTGGCAAAACACGAGCAAACGCTAGACGGGACGCTAGTCCGGAGCAAAGCATAGTTCTGTGTACTCGGGGAAGACCCCACGCTGACACGGATAGAAAGTGCAAAGTGGACGCAGCATGAGACTAAACAGGGATTCGAACCACAGTCTTATGGCGAGGTGTGCCAGCAACAGTAAACACTGCAGTCCTTTTTTTATTTATGTCACTTAAAAACAATACTTTTACCTATACATTTACTTACACATAAACACGAAGCATTTGGGAGTATTTTTAACAGTAAAGACGTCATCTGAAAACATACTGGAGTTAACATAATTCGAAAAGTTAATTCTGTTAAAAAATGAACGTTTTGCGACTAAACAGGCGTGTAATGAATGAGATGCGGCTGGAGTTCAAAATGGTAATTGAAAAAGTGCAGCTGAAGTGAAGTCCGTCCATCCATTTTATAACCCAGTGTGTATCGGGCAGGACTGACTGGACGCAAGTCTACGATTTCAGACGCACTGACGAGTACGCACGCACGTACATTCACTTTCCGCAAATTCACAGCTGACACTAAATTTAAAATGTGTTTGCCAGCAGAGCTAAACCCCGCGCCACCGTACAACCTTTCATTGGACAGTTACTTTCAGTATTGTCTAGCCATGCGTTTTTACGTCCTGACCGTGCTCGGAGAAGCCAGGAAGAATGCTTTAAGCAAACTAAAACTGGGTGCAGTCACCCATGTAAATACGAATTCCTGCTGGGATATAACGGGCTAGAAGCTGCTCCAACAGGAGAAACTACAGCTTAGTCATTGGGTCATTTGCGTTGCAACCATTTATAATAAGCTGAGCGGTTGTGCAGGTAAATAAATAATAATAAATTGCGTGTCAAGTTTCTAGTAATGACTTTTTAATAAATAGATTATAAGTAGCCATCCTTGCAGTCACTATTAAGTCACATCCTTCAGGATCTCCGAACACAAACTTAAAAGGAAGCGCTCACCTGTTGGTAGCGACATGGGTTCCATGTTAGAAGTAAGATGAACGGGTGTCACCAAAAGTAAAATTGGCACCGAAAAAAATAAAAGTTTGAGGCGCTCCATCGCCATGTTCCGCTGCTCCTGGTGAGTGGGTGAGTAAATTAAAAAAAAAAGGTTTTCCCTCGATTTGGTAACGATGATAGCTTGACCGGACACACAGATGGGAAGAAGAAAGTTTCTTGTCTACCGACAAACGCTCCCCGCACGCCTGGAGAGCTGGTCCCCCCCACCCCAACCCTATTTAAACGGCGGCTTGCTAGAAGCGAGCAGATAGTGTCATTCGAGGCGTGGCTCTTTAATTACACGTCCGTCTGAGTTGCACACTTGCCATTAGCCGCGCGCTCGCTATGCCAAATACAGACACAGAGCTAGCGGATTCACCGAGAGTAAATTGTGCGTCTTGTTTGCCTGACACAACAGCTGTATTTAACCTCCGTGCTACTTTTGTTGATCCTAATTAAAGTTTGCACCATGTGCAGTCACTTTTTTAAGTTTTTAAAGAAATATCCGGAGTTTATTCAACAGCTTATACGGGTGTTACTTTTACCCCTAGGCTGTAAAGCTACTGTAATCGCCTGCAGCAATTATGGAAAGCTGACTTTTACTGACTTTCCTGTGAACCCTGTGGGAGCCGCTGCTCGACACCACGTAAAAAGCGGCTTTATATGAGGACATAATAATTCTGTTCTCTGGAACAATGCTAGAAAAAAAGGTGCATTGATTATTTCTCAGTCGAGCTTTCTTTTGTATAGAGCCTTTATACTTAAAAGAGCAAAATCCTCAATTCTTCCATGTAATAAACTCGTTTAAATTTTACGGTCTCAGCCCATTTAAACTAAATTTAATATTCTGTTTGTTTCTATTATAAGCGGTATCTTAGAGCAGTTAACACATTTAAAGTATTACACAATGTACAATTTCGCATAAATATTCACAGAAATAATTATATAATGTACCAACTAATGATAATCGTCTAAGAAGGAAACAAAAACGTACAATAAAAATCAGTATTAGTTAATTCGTAGTCACCCTTTTAGTCTAATGTCATGGGTTTTTCCCTTCATGCTTCAAAACATTATTATACACTCTTGTGACAGGAGGGGTGTTAATATTTATTATCTCTGATATGTCTGACCAATTGGCTATTTCTGTAAATGGAGATGTGTCCATCTCAGAATTCAAATTCAAGTTAGAAACGTAAGTAATGTACATTTTCACTACCTAAATGTGACATATTTATGAATGATTAAAATGTTTTCCTAAATTATTTGCTTTATGCAGGGGTAGTTGCACATCACAGTAATATTTTATCTACAGTATTGTATTTAGCATCATGACCCACTGACCTCACTAAATCAGGTGCTTTCATTCCCAAAATTGTGACACTTCATTTTCTCTATTTGCCTTCTACTTATTCTTTTTAGTGTGCTGTCCTGCCTGATATTATATTACTATATAGCATGTTTTTGATCATTTAATGGTTTTAAATCAATCTCACTGTAATAATTTTGAATTGTCATAAATATTTGTTTATGATTGAATTTGATGTGAAATGTGCTATACCCAATATGTAATGACTGAGATATAATCCTGAAAAGTCCCTCAAAGAGTCATATTTTCCATTTACATTTGGCTTATTTTCATTCAAGGATATGTAAAATGTTTTAAAGCAACACCTTTCAAAAAACAAAAAGTCTTTTATATTAGGGATTTTTTGATGTTGCAACATATAGAGTTTTTATTCTTTTTGCAGAATATTAATTTTGTTAGTATCACTTTGTACACAGTTGCTTCAATAACCTCTGTACACTTTCTACTGTATTTAGCCAGGCTGTTATTAGAAATGAACATCAGTTCACTTAAATCACTACCATGCAGCGCACCTGGGTACACATTCTGTGATAACTACTATTATTTACTGTATGCTCGGTCAACAAATTGCAGCCTGCAATGGCTAATTTGTAAGTGTAACCATCAATTACTTCTTTGTTTATCACTTTTTACTCTCCCACTCATTGACCCTGCTAAAATGTTAATGCATGTGTGTTTGGTGATGGTCGTAGAGCAGGGTGTTACCCAGACCGAAAGTCTTAAGCAGCATTCATCATGATCAGTCCATTTAACTGTCAACCACCTTTTATTAGCAGTAGCAGCTGTTTAAATAATTGAATTTTGCTTTTTGACTGTATATGCCCTTAAAATTGTGTTGGCTTTATGGTTTTGTAACTATTTTATTTTTTGGAACAACAATATCGTATATGAATATTTGGCATTCACTTTAATAATAATAATAATAATAATAATTGCGGTGGGCTGGCGCCCTGCCTGGGGTTTGTTCCTGCCTTGCGCCCTTTGTTGGCTGGGATTGGCTCCAGCAGACCCCCTTGACCCTGTAGTTAGGATATAGCGGGTTGGATAATGGATGGATGGATAATAATAATAATATCTATTACAGAAAGAGAACACAAGAAGAGTTAGAAATCCACTACAGAAATCCTATTTACTACCTCCTAATAAAAAAAAAATGAGATAGTTCCTCCATTATCTGGTAATAAAAGTGTACTATCTTCAGATGCTGGTCTACATTTTTCTTGTCTTGTAGTCTTTATTCCCTGGAGACTAGAAGAGGTGTAGTCAGCAGAAGGTGAGAACTGGGCAAAGACGAACCCTGCCAGTAGAAACAAAAGGTAACCGTGAGCTGTGGTGCAACATCCAGATTCTCCCCTTGCATCATTCTCCCCTCCCTTTGCATCAGTCTCCCATATACAGTGATATCCATCCATTATCTGGGTCTTCTTTGTTTAATTCAGGGTTGAGAAAGGCCAGGGCATATCCTGGCATCAGTGAGTACAAGGCAGGAACCATCCCTGAATGAGAAATTAATCTTCTGAAGGACACACAGATACACATGTCTTGCACAGGTGGGTGCAAAACTGGAGTACACGAAGAAAAACTAATTTATACACAGAGATAAACTGCAAACTTCAAACAAGCATTGATTGGCCACATGATTTAAAAGCTTGAGTCCTGGAGTTTTGAGGCAATATCACTAATCACCGTGATATCAAGTTGATCCTATATTTTTGTAATTATTATTGTTTTACTAATCATTATTATTATTATTAATCATTTTCATGTGTTGTTTCTGTAACACAAGGAATTATAATGTAAAATCAAATTACTCAAGATGGAGGAAAAATTATTTAAATGAGGCATATTTCCTGAAATATCCCTGTCTTATAATGAAAAAAAAGGATTTTAGTTTCAGTCAAATAAAGAATTCAAAGATGAACATTAATATGCAGTAAATATGCCTAAACACAAGCCTTTGCACATCTACTTGTTATTTTGTGGAGTTAACTTGCTTAGTTAGATAAACATCTTCATATTTAATTTACAATGTATTCCATATTGTGATCCTAATGCAATATTTTTAAATTGCAGATGACTATAACTAGAAACCATTGTGGCAGACCCCGGTCATGTTGGAGGGATTATTTCTCTCGGCAGGACTGGGATTGCCTGGGAATTCTCCAAAGAGATGGAATCTTTATCTGGTCACAGGGAAGTCTGGGCTGATCGGCTTGTGCTGCTGCCACTGCGACCCTCACCTGGAAAAGCATATGGAAAGATTAGATGTATGTCCTTTGAAGAAAAATTATGTCTAACATTGAACTTAGTTTTATCCACAAACATAATTTGCTTTGTCAAATATTTACATTGTTTTTGATAGGTTTATAATAATTCCTTTCTCTGTTCTTTCATCACTTTAGATCTGTCCTTAGCCCAGATTGGCAGACCACCCTTTGTCAACATAGTTAAAACAGGGATACGTTCTGGTAACTTAAAACATGCAGAATTTGATCAAAATCAGTGCCATGAAAAATACAAAAAGTGTAATTCTGAACTCTATAAAAACATACACTAAGAAAAACTAATTTATACACAAGGATAAAGTGCAGGGATAAAGTCCTTAATACTGCAACATATACATTGTTACTGTTATGAAGAATGGTATTGTACACCTCCGAGAGCATGAGTATTTTAGAGAGAAGTTAGAAATATCAATAATGTTGTCACAAAGGCGCTATATTACGCCCGAACCGGCACAGACTTGACACAGGAGGCACGTATACAATGCAAATATTTTATTTCTCTTCAGCTGGAGGGTACATCTTCCCCGTAAACCCCCCAGCCAGAACACAGTCCCAAGCACTTATAACCAGTACAAACATTTCTCCTTGGCACCACCACTCCTTCTCTCTAGCAACCTTATCCTCCTGTACCAGACTCTGGCCACTGAGTGGTGGTCGCTGGCTTCTTTTATAGGTCACCTGGAAGTGCTCCAGGTGCTGGATCACCGAGTTCCAGCGGCACTTCCAGGTGTGATGAATCTGTTGCCCACACGGGCTCAGGAGTCCCAAACACAGCACCCCCTGGCGGTACCTGCGGGACCCAACATGGCTGACCCCAACTCCAATTTCCAGGTAGCCCTGTGGGGAAACCCAAGCACAACTCCAGCCCAGGGGGGTGGCCATCTAGCGTCCAGGGGGAGGTATTGTCTCTTCCAGGGCTGCTCCCCCTGAATATAGTGTGCAGGGGCGTCCCGGCTGGGCATGGATGCCAGCCGCCTGCCACAATGTCCAGAAATAATCAAACCAGAACCCTCCATATATAGTTTATGACAGTATTAAGTATTAACACAAGAAAAATATTTTGTACTATATATAAAGACTTGCACAACACCCACTACCATCCTATAACATTTTAAATCTATTTTTCAATTTCAGACATAAAAATGATGATGTACTTAGCACAAATGGAAATGACCAAATATAATTCCAACAATTCCTTTTTGAAAGTTGAAGTTTAAAGTGGCTCTGCTGTGTCTGTCTGCAATTGATTCATCAGCCTGGACAAGTGCCATAAAACTATAGAGCAGATTTCTTGTCTGGTGGACATGGGTTAGAAATACATCTAAAAGAAATTCCAAAATAAATGATCATATATATTTCTGAAGCTTAAATAATATTAAACAAAACATCTTAGTAGACTGTTGATTTAAAAATAGAAAACTGAATCACCAGGTCTGACCCCAACAAACTAAAGGGATATTGTGCAATTCACATGTTATAAAGTACCTTTTATAGAATATCTATACACAGTTAATCTAACAATTTATATAAGAAGTTTTTTTTAATCCTAAGCAGTACTAAATATATGGTCCACATATGGTGGATTGCTTTGAATATTTGTATCTAAGGTTAACTTTAAATAGTTACATTAAAACCTTTTTTTAACCATACTTTACTATCACTCAGCTTGACACACATATTTTTTTTAATGAATGGTTTGTTTCTATTGTGGTGTGTTTCTGGGTTTTTCTGTTGCCTGACAGCAGTGGACCATCAACTGTGCATATATTTAGAAGATGGTGGGAAGACAGGCAGTTTTTCTTGCAAAGGAATTTATATATAGTATTATGCTTGTGGAATCCCACCAAAATGTACAAAAGCTCTTTTTACTATTGAGAACCTCCTACCTCTTGTATAGTGCAAAACAGGAGGCATTACCTATTCTGTTAGCTATGTGACCTCTTTGACTCAATTTCCTTAAGTAAAGCTAAAAAAGAAGATAAGCTATAATGTGTCTCTTATAAACTGCATTTAAAATTATCTACTGCACTTGGATTACATCAGCAAGAAAATATGAAGACCATGCTCATTTTGTCTGGGAATACAAGCAGCACAATGATGTACAATTGTAAATCTTCCTTAAATCAAACAGCTTCTTGCTCCAAGCAGGTCACTGGCACAAAAGATAGCATTAAACCTTGCTTCAGTTCTGGTAGTTTTGTGGAATTATCCCAGGAGGTCCAGTTTACTCCATAGTACAAATATATGCAGCCAGGTTAATTGTTGGCTGTAGTAAATACAAATACAATATGAAGTTTTTATCTAGGAGTAGAATGTGTCTCAATATGTCAAAAATAATGCAAGTGCTTATGTATAACATTACATAAAAAAACAAAACACCAGAATGATTTTGTTGCCTTACAACACCAGGAAAAATTATTTAAGTTATTGCATGGTTATGGGCTATGTGGAAATCTCACATTTTTCCAATGTCATTATAGGATTTCATCAAGGCAGTTGAGGATAACTAGTGTCTCCAAATTGCCTTCAGTGTGGATAAGCACAACCTTTAATGGACTAGTGTCCTAGTAATGGTTGGTTCCTGCCTTATACCCCGTGGTGCTTTGGCTGAAAACCACCAGAAACTGAATTATAAGTAATCAATAACAGCGCACTTCAGGATAACGTGCAGTGAATACACTTGACTTGAGCATTCATAGTTTTTATACTCTTTCTCTGTACATTTAACGTTCCTTTGCTCAGAGGTTGATGTGCTTGCTGCTTCCTGAGCAACTCTTCTTTTCTCCACCCTAGCAACTCACTTCTTCTCTTCTTTTGTCGGCATCTTTTCATGTTAAAACTAATTAAGTCAGTGTTTGTGTTGCAATTATTTAGTACGTTTTCTTTTAATTTTTCACTTAAGCTGGCACTTAAGTCTTCAATCTGCCTCAAGAATGATTTAAGATATGAAGAGGTAGGGGAAGTGACGGCGAAGGTGGTAGGGATGAGAACAGCACCCGTACACATGCGCCGCCCTGCTGGCCGCTGCCGAGAGTTGATTCTACAATAAAATAAAAATAAAAAGAAGAATAACCTTGGAGGTCAATAATCACCCTGAAAGCAGACAGTAATGGTCACGTAGTATATGTGTACCAAATTTCAGGTCAGTAGGTCAGACGGTTTGTGAGCTACAGGTGATTTAAAATCCTGGACAGACAAACGAACTGCCACGGTAGCATATTATATATAAAGATAAAATGTTTAAAAAAATGCATGTGACACATAAAATACTAATAAATCATGTTAAAATTGAATTGAAAGATAATACATTTTCATCCTGTTCTGTTTGCAAACATCTAGTAAGTAATGTGTCAATTTTCAGGACAGCCTTAAAGTTTATGCATATGCATAAACAGTGCTTCCACACGTATTACAGATAATGGTGGGAGTGCCATAGAGGACAAACAGGCATCCCAGCTGGACGACGGCATGGCCTCTTGCCAAGTTGGAAGGTGCCAGAGGATGGATGAGCAGAAACTGGAGGCCAGGATCAGTTCCATCCCCTGTACACAAGTTGGACACCTGCAGGGGTTTTTGGGAACTAGAGCTCGGAAGTGCAGCCCTGTCAGAATCGCTGGGTGACACAAGGAGGGCGCTGTCAGTGTTAAGGGACCACTGTATTAAAACCATTCTGGCTCAGAGAACTGCGCAGAAACCCATCCACAAAAGTGGAGTTGATTCAGAAACAAAATGAGCAAAAATAAACACATTCCAAAAGCTGAACAAAAACATAAAAACAGAATAAAAACAAAACACTTGTAAAGGTTTAATTAGTAGAAAAATAGACCCGGGGACTCATTTTTTTCATATTACTACTGCATTCAAACTGAGCAAAAAACATACTGTATCTAGACAAGTAACTGAGATATCTGCTGCAGTATGCAAAACAGTGAGTGGGCCCCATTCTGGAATCACACTTTTCTGATGCTACTTCCTTATCTGCTGTAATGCTGTGTCCCTTTTCCCATGAAGCCAATTGACAAACTCACATTACTATAAAAGACTACAAATATACATTCAAAAATACTTGCTGTAAGGGGGACTCTATTAAAATGCATTAATCATAAATTCTGAGGTTGAGGAAGCACCCCGTATGTTCAGATTATTACAAATTAAGAATCTAAAGGCTGTACTGTTTATGCAAATTTTATTTATGGTTAGAAATATAAGTTAGTGAGCTTCATTTTTGATAGGGTACATTTTGATGTGTCAGTGTTAAGTACACCAAAATACAGAGGTTACAAAATTAGCTTTATACTTAAAGTTTGAAGAATATTGTTCAGATTCACAGAAAGAGTTGTAAAGTATATTACAGAATTGTCTCTAAAGAAGTGTAAAACAAGGGTACTTACTCCTAAATTAAAGAAACAGATGTTTTATCTTTATTTATTACTATTATTTATATTAATAGTTTTATTAATAATATGTTTATTTAAAGTCTTGCTTAACTTTCTGAGATTTAAACATTCACGTATTCAACTCCAACAGTAATTATACTTCAGCTGTTCAGATGTGAAAGGTTTCTTTCATGGCCAAAAAAATATTTACATCCTGTAAAGCTGAAAAACGGAAGCTCCTGTTAAGTTTTTATTTGCAAGAAAACTGGCACAATCCTTGAAAATGACTCTTAAGTGACGAATAAGTTATTTGATGTTACATAATTTCTATGTTATTGGTAGCTTTCTTCTGAAAAAAATTTACTGTCACTTTTTAAAATTCACCAAATAAATGATTTGACAGGTCAATTTAAAACAGCTAGTTACTTTCATGTCTATTTATAGTAATTATAATAATTCAAATAATATCAACTCAAAAATCACACTAAGGTTAGCTGTTTATTTTACGGTATATTTTTCTGTTGCTGTCAGACTTTGAGCTCATTGTATTTATTAGTTTGATTTGACATGCACTACAGCAAATATGATAAACTGTACTTACAGTAAGGAATTCAGCCTTTCACAGTACGAGAATAGCATTAAGGCATATTTTTCTCAATCAGAAAGCTAGCTGCGGCCACATATTTGAAAAGAGAGACTAAGCCGACTGTTCACAAATAGACCCTGAATTCCTGTTATGCACTTGAGGCACTGCATTACAGTCTATTGTTTCACCACCTTTCACCGTATTCCAAATATTTCTAAAGAAAAAAAATCTATTAAAAGTTTAAAAAAAATCACATTCAGTTGGCCTTTTTACAAGCTGTCAAAAAGAATGAGAAAATCTGACAGCGATACAAAAAAATTCAAGAGAAATGTAAGCTGATGTTATCACTTGTTTCTAAAGATTCCATATGTGATATCATAGTAAATTGTGGTTTCTTTCTGATTGTAGTCGTAATGAATCACTTAAATTCATGTTTTGGCATTTCCATGTCAAAAATTCTGCAAGTTAAGCAAACTGAAATTCAATTTAATTCTGTTTATTTTTGTTTAGAGCTATTCAGTGAGTGGAAGCTCAGAGTGCAGTAAGAATTTCACAGGTAAAATGCAATTACCACTTTACAAATTACTGATTACATAATGCATGAACATAATGACACATATTTGTTTAAACACATAGTAAACCAAAGCAGCTCCACAATGATCAGTATGAATGGAACCTAACAATATCTGGCAATTAACATTATCATTGAGCTATGGTCAGCTGACAACAGATGAGAGGAAAACAAAAACAGCATCATTCCTGGAGATAATAAATCTTTGGAAGTCCATGGTCATGGAGCTCTGGCCAACTGGCCACTCACCCTCCCACGGGCACTCTACAGTAAAGTGTGTGCTGGAGCTTCTAATACGTTGATAGAATGTTTCCATCTGTAGATTCTAATGCTCCTACTATCACAGATGTCTTTCCCTTGGGAAGGAAAACTTCTAGGAAGTAGTGCAGTATCAAAAAGTGCCATGGCAGTACTCTGAGAAGAGAAACAGAATAGGGAAGGGTTAGAAATGGTTCACAATTATTTTATTACTTATATTTTTATACATATGACTAACAAACAGAGATATAATATGAACAGCTAATCATCAGCTCTAGTCAGGGTATTATTAATCCTTGGAATCTTTAGTAGGCTGGCGTTGTGAGATCTTAATTCACACTTTGGTTTCTAAGCAGTGATAAATTAAAATAGATAGACAGGGCTTTGGTCATTTAAAGTGTATATGTAAGAAAGGGAAGTTTAAAGACTACCCCAAGCTTAACTGGAAGACAGTGTAAAAAATTAATTAAAATGTAAAGGAGGCCTGTATACTGCTTTAATGATTTTAAAATCCATTAGGTTAAACATCCTCCAATTTTCTGAGTGAACTTATTCCAATACATAATCATGTGTGACTAAAGCAGAGAATGACATTGACCTATATTTTAAGATTCAAAAGTCATTGGAGAAGACAAAAAATGTTATTAGGAAAGACAATAATTAATTTTCGACTTGGATTATAGGACTGGAAACATAACGATGCCACTATTTAAAAAAGGAGCATAGTGCATCAATATCAAATATTTAGAAATCAGTATACCATGTTTTAAATAGCTATGGTGAAGAATACACACCATTTTACTATATTTACATGTGCACACTTTGAAGAATGTATCTTTCCCAAGAAAGAATATTACCTAATGTTTAGTGTTACATGACAATAATGATTCTAAAAACCTACATGATTTAAGAAATGTTTTTAAAACTGTAAGGTAATGTCCTTTTCAAATATACAATCTGAAAGTCAAGTACCAAACTTATTTTTTAACCTAAAATACACAAGGATGTTCTAGTTACTCACTGAAACAACACCAAGAATGGGCATTTCGTGCAACTCTATCTTAGGCTAATGTTTGTAAAGACATTCGAATAAGATGACAAGAAAACAGCCACCTCACCTCTGTGGTTGTTGTCTGTCACAACAGCTTAATGTCTGAATGCCATCCAGGCTTTGGACTTTTTGTCTAAGCAAGTCATCTGGATAAAACTGTAAAGCCAAAAATATAGACATATGCAAGAAACTAGCCAATAGATAGATAAATAGTATTTTGCTTTTCTCAAGGGGGAATTTTAGCATGTTTCTGTTTTCACTGTTGAATTCACGCTCCGATGATGTGCTGCTTTCCTCTATTTCTCTACTTTAACAGCTCTTTACTTGGAAAAGTTAATACAACCTAAAAGGAAAGTTATGTGTGTAATTTTTCTCTAATGCTCTAGGTGTTTAGTTTCCTTATTTGAGGTGTATGTGTGTGTGTAGAGACAGATTAGGCAATTAGCCAGGGCTGCAAAATAAAAGAACAATTTTTCAGGTAGCATGTACCCCCTACAAAATTCAGTCAATGCCTTTTTGGACTGAGGAAGGACTCTCCTTAAGACATTTCTGTGAAATGTTCAGCATTTCTAACTTCACTGGCTCATCCCATAAGTTTCTGGTCCACGCTGTGAAGAGTTTTCAGCTGCCTTCAGCTCTAAATAGGTCCCTTCCCCATCTTTGACTAGCTATAGTAAATTAGTTTAATATATCTCATAGCGTTAAAAGACTTTTTGGTACTGTAACATATAGAAACACTCTGTGATTAAATGTACAATTATGTATTCATTTATCTTAAGTTCTGATTTGGCAAATTTTGTAGAGGTTAATTCCATTTATTATTTTATTCATTTAGGCCTAGAGCATTATTCATAAATTCTGTGCAATGGAGCAGTATAGAAGTTTACAACTTGACTGAAAAATAGAGACACGAGAGAAAAATTGTGAAAAAAGTGGGTAAAAAGTGAAAACTGAGAAAACATTGTGCCCTACACTTTAGTCTTTTACTAGATTTTCTTTGTAAACTTATAGAGTATTTATTCTGTATTTTTGTGCTTTTCAGGATCACCAAACTAAGTGAAGTAAATCTGTACACTCTTTATTAGATTTTAAATATGACCCATATCAAGAGCTTTACTGATGTTAGTGGAGATAAACTTTGTCTTTAAGACTGTCTGTCATCAAGAAACAATATTCAAGTAATTAGGTGCAGATTTAGTCAAAGAAGAAAATCTCAAGTGAAGCATTATACTCTCAAAACATGTGATATCCAATCTTGCAAAAATACATATAGATAGATACAGAATGTCTCCCTTCTTTAAAAAGAGAAGAAATATCTGATCAAAAAAGTCATTGGGCCGATGGGAGAATAGTACATCAAAAGAGATGCACTGAGCTTTTTTTCCTAAAGCTTATTAATGAAGTCATGACAGCCCTTATTTTTATAAGTGCGTTCTCCACTGACAAAGTGTCTATTTACTGTGAGAGGTACATAGCAAGAGAATTTCTTTAAGAGAGAAAAATAATTCATAAATCTTGAAAGCTGGTTTTGGAGAGACAAATAACCACAAAATATTCTATGAACATTTAAAATGATGATGATTTATGGCATGCTGTAAATTATTGTCTTTATGAAAAATGAACCAATCAAAACAAAGTTTACTTACATTTTTTTCACAGTTGCAGCTCTGTTCCTTTTTCTTTTTCTCAGTATTTTCAGTAAGGAATAAGTAGATCAAAAGGTTAAAAATCACTGAAGTGTGTATTTTCCATGTTTCCTTTCTGTTCAGGGGTTTTTTAAGCTTTTTTATCTCATTTCCATCCACAACCCAAAAACATGAACATTAGGTCAACTGAAATGTCTAAAATATGTTGTGTGAGTAGGTGTAGATGTCTGTGTAAGTGTGCCCTGTGATGTACTTGAGTCACATTCAGAGTCAGTTTCTGCTTAAAAACCAATTGCTGTAATATTCCAGTACCACAAGACCCTGTAAAGTGGTATCAAAAATGGATGTATGGGTGAACGTTTGCAGCCAGTTATAATTAGAAGATTGGCTTAATACCTTGACTCGATATATCTCGTGTTATCTAAGCTAAAATCCAAAAACTTGAACCAATACTGTAAGTACCTGAAGAGATTCGACAACTGAGCTGTGCAGCTAAAATGATATTTTGCTATCTCAGTGGTTAGCTCCTGGGTTACTTTCTTGGACAGATTTGTGCATTCTTACTGTGTCCTCTTGAGGTTTCTCAGTCACTTCCAATTTATCCACAAATATATGCATTTTTAAATAGTTAATTGGTCAAGTATGAATAAGTGTGGATGTGTACATGAGTGTGTCATGTGGTGTTTTTTTTCCAGAGCTGTCTGCTTGTAATTGGTATATGACCATGCTTCAGAAAGTTGCGTTGACTACCTCTCTCTCTCTTGCACCACCTTAATTTTTAAAGCTGATAGCACCTCACATATAATATCCACTGTAATGTTTTGCAAAGGAAGAGTTTTTGAAGAGGCTATTCTTTGAAAGTAACAGAATTAACTAAATCCTACAATAAATCATTTTCTTCCTTCTTCAGTTGCAAAAGAATTTATTTTGCATACCTATCTACTATATACTGTAATAAAACAGTGTTTAGTTCCTCAGTGCAATCTGATTGGTCAGTTTGGGTTTTGTGTGATTGGTCAGTTTGGCTATAGTGAAGTGATAAAAGAGAAAGTGCGATTGTGAGATGCACAAGGAGGGATAAAGATGTGCACTGAGTGAGTTGCCTTTAAAGTTGGAAAGTATAAAACAGGACAGAGGGAGAGAAAGGCACCTAAAAAATACTGACAGGAGAATGCTTTACGGGAAGGCACTCAAGAGAAGAAGTGTCGGTGAAGAGATACAGAGGAAAGATGCTGAAAGTACATGTAGGGCAACAGACAGAAAATATTTTTTAATTATTCTATTACTTGTCTTTGACAGGTACTGTTGCTAGTTAATAATTTGTAACTGTATATCACTTTGTTCAGAAAGAAGTGATTTGGTTAAGAATGTTATTGGTTGATAGGTACCTTTCTGAAGCCATTTAAAAATAAAATTATATTACATTTTCTTTATACATACAATTTATAGTACAGCATATGGGAAAAGATGAGAAAGAGTGGGCCTTAGCTTCTTTTAAGAATCTAAATGGAATGTCTACTGAAATGTCAGCTTTCTTGTAGTTAACATCAATAACACACCAGTTAATTTTATTTTCATAACATTTAAAAAGATTTATTGAAAATGAAACTACATGACTGAATGTTTATATTTGTTTATTAGCATGACTTGTTGTTGTTGGGCAGTCCCCCTTAAAGTTTCGAATGTCTAAATATATTTACATTTAGTCAAGAGAGTGGAGTGGATAACAGGGGAGTGTTGGTGGTTGTGAAGCATTATGCGTGTCGATATGCTAACAAATAATGCCAGTACTCTGCTGGTACATATGGGCCCACTTCAAGCCATGGTTTTGTGTGATTAAGAGCATTTATTTGTGTAAATAGACTGGAAAAATCTTACACCAAATTAGTCTCAAGTTTCCATCAATTCACTTTGACACCAAATTTACCCTTATTTACTCTTAATATTTATGCTCTTAATCATATTAATTTTCTCAACTTGCTCTAACACTTCTTGTTACAGAAAATACCTTCTTCAAACTGGCGATTAATGGACAGTAGCATATCAGTGAAGTGATATGTATTGCTGCCTTATAACTCCAGTAGAATTTAAGTAAAGTGTTTGTGTTCATCCTGAGTCTTCCTACAGCCTAAACATGTGCTGCGGGTTAACTAGCACAGTAGTAATATCAGACAGAAACTGTCAAAGGGGTGATTGATGACCTTAAGCCATGCCCCCTATAGGGGTAGACATCTGTCATAACTGACAATCTCTAAGCCCCTCCTTTTAGGGGGAGAGGTTTCTTAAATCAAATTTCATAAATAATATTTGGGGGTAGGGCTTATGGTCATTAATCACCCCTTTGAAAGTGTCTGTCTGATATTACTACTTAACACTTTTAAATTGGCCAAGTATAGGAGTAAGTGTGCAAGTGTGTAGGTTTGTTGCTTCCTTGCCATTACTGTTGCTACAGTAGGTTCTGTCTCCCCACAACCCCAAAACTAGATTAAATGAGTTCCACAAATAGATTGGAAAAAGAATGAATGTACAATATAAAGGATTCCTACTGTCATCAACAGTCTGAGGAACCATATTGCAAGAAACATTAGGCTCAGCCAGAAATTCAGTTCAGTTCTTCAAAGGGCACAAAGTTAAAAGAGAAATAAAACATTATTAAAACAAAGCACAATTTATTCAAATATTATAGAAGCATTTCAGACATTTTAGGGAACGCAACATGAAAACACTAAGTCTACTGAATTCATTCTTTTATAAACATTTTCACAGTGATTTGCATCATTCTGTTCACATGCCAAATAAAATGTTGCCATTGCTAATATTTTTGTAGGTCTTCTTTACAGTGATAGAAATATTATTAAGAATACTTCGTTACACATAAATAGAGATTTTGATTAGATAGATAGATAGATAGATAGATAGATAGATAGATAGATAGATAGATAGATAGATAGATAGATAGATAGATAGATAGATAGATAGATAGATAGATAGATAGATAGATAATACTTTGCAGGAATAAGTGAGTCATCTTTTTTTCTGAAAAACTGCTTAACAGCTAGTGTTGCTGGGATGGGCTAAATCTCTTTGTTTTCCCCTTTCAACACTGCATTTTGAAAATGATTGACTGCACAGAATGGCAAATGTCATTTGGTATTTAAATACAAAGTATGGTTAAAATGTTTACATGTTATAGAGCTAAAAGTGAAAGTGGTTAGACACAGTACATAATTAAAAAAGAAATGTTTAAGGAAAGGCACTTTATACAAAAACAACGACCAATCAGTATTTCATTTATATAATTATCGTTCTAGAGTGAACATTGAAGTTGCTCTGAAACTACAGAACTGTAACATTATTGTTTGCATGTGTATATTCGGGCCAAATGGCTTGTTCAATGACATACTGTGAATTAGAAGTTGTGATTAAACTGGAAACCTTGCGATTCTTTAGCTGCTAAGCAGCATTGCCTTCACCCACTGAATCAAGCATGTTTCATATACAGTAGTCTGAAAAGGCAAGGGAGAAGATAATGCAGTTAATCTAAAGCTCTGTACACTTACCCTTAAAAAGTTTTTCTGTTTGTTTTATGACAAAATAAAATGCATAAACATGCAAGCAAATGTTATGTTACATATCTATGTTGTATCTATTTTCTTTAAAGCATTGCATTCCTAAAAAGACATGTGTGCAGCAATTGTTTCCATGTTTATACAAATGGAGTGCTGACAAGTGAAGACACTTACTCTGTGTCACAGTAAGGCAGTAGTTGGGATTCATTCTGCAATATTTGCTTTAGAGAATGGTATGAAAAGTGGATACCTAATGCAAAACTTTGCAATGTTGGCCTTTTACACAGTGGAAATGTCAAATAAACAAGCTTTATTTTGCATAAAAACAAGAGTTTGAGAAACGAATGAGACTTGTCCATCAGCTAGCTAAAAGCTGAAAGTGTAAAAGTTTTCAAAGTCTCTATTTCACAAAATCATTTGCAGAAGTTCTCAGATGATTCTACACTTATGGAGTGTAATGATAAAGGGGATGAGAGAGAGTATAGGAGTCAGAGGGAGAAATTTGAGAATTGTCTGCAACTTAACATCAGCAAAATCAAGGAACTGTTTATTGACTTTCACCACATCAAAAAGCCTCCATGTCCAGTCAGTAGGTCAGGGAGCTGATGTTACAGTGCCACACTCCTACAAGTACCTGGGGGTTCACATTTATGACAGGTTGGACTGGTCTTGAAACACAGAAGAACTATATAAGAAAGAACAGAACAGGCTCTTCTTCCTTAGGAAATTGAATTGTTTTAATATGACACACTTCACATCTACCACTTTTTGACAGCCAATACGATTTTCTATGCTGTGGTATTCTGTGGTGGTAATATCACTTAAAAATCAACAAGATAATGAAAAGGGCAAGCTCAGTTATTTGACACACTCTGGAGCCCCTTGAGGTAGTAGTGAAGGAGAGAATAAAAACAAAACTGAGTGCCATTATGAACAATGTTATATATCCTCTCTCTGACACACTAATACTGAGGACTTTAAGCCAATGAATTGTTCAACAAAAGTGTGTTATTTAAAAGGCTTCTTTAAAGAGCCAGATTTCCCCATGGGGACAAATAAAATCTATCTATCTATCTATCTATCTATCTATCTATCTATCTATCTATCTATCTATCTATCTATCTATCTATCTATCTATCTATCTATCTATCTATCTATCTATCTATCTATCTATCTATCTATCTATCTATCTACAGTGGAACCTCGAGATACGATCAACTCTGTATACGAGAAATTCAAAATACGAGGAAAGTATGAGCGAAAAATTCAGATCTAAATACGAGCATTGGCTCGCGTAACGAGCCGCGAGCCAGGCTGTGGGCATAGCTCGCGGCTTAGCGAGGGGGCGTGGTAGCAGTAGCGAGCCGCAGGGCGATCTGCGGTGTCTGCATTTCTCACCTAAGTGCACAGGTGGGAAACTGCCCCAATCCATGATTGTTCCTGTGGCTGATGGGCTGCAGCTGCCATGTCCTCCCCGCATATATAGAGAAGCGCGAGCCGGTTAACGGGGAGAAGAAGTAAAAGAAAAGAGAGGAGAGAGAACGGAGGTTGCAGAAGGAGGCAGGAAGCAACAGGAATCGGCAGCAGTAGGAAGTCGGTGCGGGAGAGCGAGCGAGTGCAGGCTCGCGTGTAGCTGAACAGTGAGCTGAACAGGCGAGCCAAACAGCTGAAGCAGGATGGTGTAGAGAAGGTCAGCTGCATTAAGAGTGTCTCGCCTGTTGCAGAGCCCGCATGGGAGAAGCAGGTGAGACGCTAACAGAGAAGAAGCACCGGGGATTGTCATCTGTTTTTTAAAGACTGCTTCCTGTTGAAGTTTTAACCTCGTGTTAAAGGATTGTTATTCTTGTGTATTTTAAACCTCCACTTCACAACTGTTTTAAGGATTATTTATTTAAAGATTTTTTGAATGCTCTACTGCACTTTGGACACCTGTTTTGATTCTTTTAATAGTCAGTTATATTATTTACCAGTGTTATTTATTAAAGGTAGACTACAGTATATATAATTTATCAGTGTTGTTAGGAAAATTGATTTTTATGTTAATATATTTGGGGTGCGGAACGGATTAACAGGATTTCCATTATTTTCAATGGGGAAGTTTGTTCTAGATACGAGAAATTCGCTATACAAGCTCAGTGCTGGAACGAATTAAACTCGTATCTAGAGGTTCCACTCTATCTATCTATCTATCTATCTATCTATCTATCTATCTATCTATCTATCTATCTATCTATCTATCTATCTATCTATCCCAGATTCAGAGGACTCTTTGTGTAAAGAAGTGTTTCCTGTCTTTAGTCTTAAAT
Source organism: Erpetoichthys calabaricus (assembly GCF_900747795.2). Classification (NCBI taxonomy): domain Eukaryota; kingdom Metazoa; phylum Chordata; class Cladistia; order Polypteriformes; family Polypteridae; genus Erpetoichthys; species Erpetoichthys calabaricus. The sequence goes on from NC_041395.2 coordinate 157,808,039, forward strand.
GCCCCTTAACTTCCACTTATACACGATTCACTACTTAAAAGTAAGAATTCAGATTTATTGAGATTTATTTCCTTATCCTATTGGATTGGGACAATTTTAGTATATGAATTAGTGTAGGTGGTGTCCATGAATTTCACAACATCAATAACTATATTGATATCAGTATACATTAAAAGAATTAATGCTTGTATTTGAGGTGCTCCACTGATGACCATCCCACTTAAACCATTCGCCTCCTACCTCTATACATTGCATCTAGCAAATTAATAAACTTGAAATCCAATCTGACAAATATGTCTAATTTTTATTATAGTGCAATATACTGTATAATAAATCAATGCACAAATTATATACAATACTTAAGAAAAAACACTTCTGAAGAAACAGAAGGTGTTTGTATTTATTTCCTGCATTTTTCTAAAACACATCCAAAATGGCATTAATTTTTACTAGTGGGTTCAATGAATAGCATTTTAGTGTGTGATTATCACTGCAGTCATATTAATAAACATGAATATTTTTTAAATTTCTCTTCAGTAGAGAGAAATCAAACTGATCAGGTTGAATAAATACACTGAATATTTATAAGTAATAGCCACTGCTATATAGGCGGAGTGGTGTCTCTGAGGCTAGGGCTCTGCACTGGCAATTGGAAGGTTGCCGGTTCGACTCCCGTAAATGCCAATAGGGACTCTGCTCTGTTGGGCCCTTGAGCAAGGCCCTTAACCTGCAATTGCTGAGCACTTTGAGTAGTGAGAAAAGTGTTATATAAATGCAAAATATTATTATTTCAGCAAAACATTTGTGCTTTGAAAAATCAATGAAAATACATTACTGCATAGATCATTTTTGACTCACTATAGTAAGGGACTAAAGGAGATAAATGAGTGAATGGAAGGATTTCTTCTACAGTGATCCTAACAAAATCTGAAAAATGAAAACTAGAAATATAAAAAGAACACAAAAGCAACAGAATTAGCATGAAAAGTTCTCAGCACTATCAGCAAATTGACAGTGAATTGCAGAAATCCTGGCACAAACTCAGAAGCAAAGAGATAATAGTAAGAAATTATTTTAAGACCACATGATTAGCAATTTAGCAGTAAAGCAAAGAAATTATAATGAAAATAATGAGATCTGATGATGTAACCACACAATTAAAGGGAGAACAATGGAGGAACTAGGCATAAGTGCACAATTACAGCCATACCAGTAGAAGATCCTGTTTTGGTTGTGATAACAATAAGCTATTTTTGCATAATTAGACAGTTCAGCAGCATGGATGATTAAAATGATATTGCCATTCATTAGATGTCAAAAATTACTATGCAGTTATTATGTAATTGTAAATTGTTCATTGCCGTTATCCTTTTTGTTTTGATTGGATTGCATTAAAGATACTAACAAAACTTTATAGTTCAGTTATAATTACTGGTTAGAAATTTTAAAAAGAGTGAATGAAATTTTTCAACTAACCTAAACTACTTTAAAGCATCCTATAAGTTCAATCAATTCAATTCAATTTTATTTGTCATTCAGCAGAACATCCAAGATGTGCTGCAGAACGAAAATACGATGCACAAGACATTAATAAAAACACATAGTTAAAATCAATTACATTCTAATTAAAAGTGCAGAAAGTATAAAAGTCTAAATTGAAAATACATAAAATTCTGAATTAAAAATGCCTACAATAAAATACTAAAATGCTTCATTTAAAAGACGAACGGCAGTAGGAAAAAAACTATTTTTAAACCTGGTAGTTCTACATTTCAGGCTGCGGTACCTTCTGCTTGAGGGCATGAGGGAAAAGAGTTCAGAGGCAGGATAAGTAGGGTCTCTAGAAATCCGCACAGCTCTGGCCAGACAGCGTTGTTTTGCCAAGTCTTGTACATTAGGCAACGGGGCTCCAATGATCCTCTCCGCAGCCCTCACCACTTTCCTCAGTGCCTTCCAGTCCAAAGCGCTGCAGCTCTCCTGCCACAGAGAGCTGCTGCTGGTTAGCACACTCTCTATGGTCCCTCTATAAAAAGTGGTGAGGACTGACTTACTGAGATGGGCCCTCTTTAGCCTCTGCAGAAAGATCAAGTGCCGGTGAGCTTTCTTGATGATGGAGGAGGTGTGCAGGGACCAGGTGAGGTTGTTTGTCACATTGACTCCCAGGAACTTGGTAGACTGCACAGTTTCCACAGCAGTGTTCTTAATGTAGACCGGGATGTGTATCAGCTGTTTCTTCCTGAAGTCGATCACCAGTTCTTTCGTTTTTCCGACATTCAGTATTAGATTGTTTTTATCACACCATTCCACAAATGACTTCACCTCCTCTCTGTAATCCCCCTCCCCATCACCTCGAATGAGACACACCACTGTTGTGTCGTCCGCATACTTAATAATTTGGTTTGTGCTGAACTTGGCACAACAATCGTGGGTCATGAGCGTGAAGAGGAGGGGACTTAGAATGCACCCCTGTGGAGAACATGTGTTCAAGGAAATGGTATCTGATTTATTCTTCCTTACCCGTACGTACTGAGGCCTATCCGTTAGAAAGTCCAATATCCAGTTTTGCAGAGGTATGCTCAGTCCCAACGGGCCCAGTTTGCTGATCAGATTCTGAGGGATGATGGTATTAAAAGCTGAACTAAAATCAACAAACAGCATGTAGACCATAGCGTCTCTGTTCTCCAGATGTTCCAACGAAAAATGGAGTGCAATAGATATGGCGTCCTCTGTGGCACGGTTAGAGCGGTAGGCGAATTGGAGTGGGTCAAATGAGGAGGGTAGGACAGAAGTAATGTGGTCCTTGATCAGCCTCTCGAAACATTTCATCACTATTGGTGTTAGGGCTACAGGGAGATAGTCATTCATGGTTGTGATTATGGGTTTTTTCGGAACTGGGATGATTTCTGAGGTTTTAAAGCAAGATGGCACAACAGCCTGACACAGAGAGATGTTAAATATATCCGTAAGGACATGTGTCAGCTGCTCCGCACATCCTTTGAGTATCCTGGTATCTGGTCTGGTCCCGCAGCTTTCCTTGGATTAATTCTCCTCAAAGTCCGTAGAACATCATCCGGTTCCAGACACAGTGCCTTCTCGTCAGAATGAGGGGTGGCCTTCACTGGTGATGTATCATTCAATGCTTCATACCGTCCAAAGTACTTATTTAGGTCATTCAGGAAGTTGAAGCTATCATCACAGGGGTAAGAAACTGTTTTGTAATCTGTAACAGATTTAATCCCCTGCCACAATCTTCTGCTGTTCCTGTGATCTTGAAAATGACTCTGTATTTTCTTTCCATGAGCCCTTTTAGCTCTTCTGATAGCTTTATTTAGGTTGGCTCTTGCTGTTCTAAGGGCAGCTATATCTCCAGATTTAAAAGCAGAGTTTCTCACTTTCAGCAAAACTCGCACCTCAGCAGTCAACCACGGTTTATCGTTTGCCCTGACAATGATGTTTTTGGTGACGCAGACATTATCCATGCATTTATTTATGTAGCCAGACACAGCCTCTGCATATTCATTTATGTCTATCCTTTGATCTGTGGTAGCTGCCTCACTGAACACAGACCAGTCAGTGAACTCAAAACAATCCTGTAGTGCATTCATGGCTTCTTCTGGCCAAACTCTCACCTGTTTGAGTGATGGTTTTGATCTGATGAGCACAGGTCTATATGCTGGGATTAGCATAATAGAGATGTGGTCTGATGAGCCAAGATGGGGTCGTGGGGATGCTTTGAATGCTGCTTTAATGTTGGTGTAGACATGATCCAATATATTGGTTTCTCGAGTTGCAAAGTCCACATGTTGGTAAAAATGGGGTAAACCTCTCTTCATGTTTGCCTGGTTAAAATCCCCAGCAACAATGACTACTCCCTCTGGATGTGTGGTTTGCAAATCGTTGATATAGTGGCAGAGTGTGTCAATGGCTGCCTTGGTGTCAGCATCAGGGGGAATATAAACAGCTACTATAAGTACAATGGAAAATTCCTGTGGCAAATAAAAAGGCCAGCATTTAACTACCAAAAACTCAGTGTCCGGAGAGCAACATGTGTGGATTGTTTTTGAGTCAACACACCATCTGTTGTTTATGTAGACAATGATACCTCCGCCCCGTGTTTTGCCGCTGAGACTGCTGCTCCTGTCTGCCCGATGGATCGTTAGCCCCACTAGGCTAATAGCAGTGTCGGTTGTGGAGTCGGTGAGCCAGGACTCCGTAAAGATAAAAGCACAGCAATCCTTAATCTCCCGCTTCGATATTAAATCCAACCGAATGTAGTCTAATTTATTCTCCAGTGAGCGGATATTTGCCACCAACATCGATGGTAGTGGCGTTCTGCATGGATTAGCTTTAGCCTTAACGCTCAGCCCACTGCGGACACCTCGCTTTTGGTTATGCATACGCTGCCGCCGTCTTGTTCTCAAGGCGCGGATAGCACTGGTAGATAATATCGGTGCTAGACTGGCCTCACCGCTCGTCCGTAGCAGTCCAAATTCTTTCAGTAGAACCATGGTATTTGGATTTACTAGTCCTTTATCCTGTTCCGTACCCAAGGACAGAAGGTGCAGCCGCAGCCTCAAAGTTGGTAAAGTCATCATGAATGGTCAAACTAATATTTTACACTTGAAGACAAGAAAGCAGTCTAAAAATTTACATCCAGAAATGTAACAAGAGATACCTTCATTTTCCCCCTCAGCTGGATTTCATTGGAGACTGCATAATATTTATATTACACAGTGGGAACAGGAAACATGCAAAGATGATTCGGTAAAAAAATCTAACTAGTTTACATGGTTATTATTAGATAATAGAGAACTTCAGTTGGAACTCAGTATTGCATTACATGCCTGCTTTAAATACATCATTTAACAGTAGGCAGTGTGATGTCAAGAAATGAAAAAGGAAAATGGGCACAAGAGAGAGAAAAAATGAAAATGAATGATACAGCCAAAGCATCTTAGGCTACTGCTTTGAAGCTTCTATAGACTAAAGTCAAGTATACTTGACATCAAGCTATTACCTCACAGCTCCACATATCTGGTTTGAATTTGGACTGAGTCACTGTTTCTGTGGAACTTTTACATTCTCCTTATGTTCACATGTTTTTTCACAATGTTTTAATGATATATTCATTTAAATGTTGACTCCTAATTTTCACAGTATGAGTGAGTGAATGAGTGCATGATTATGGCCTGTGACAAATTGGCAGTAAGTTCTCCCTTGGTCCAGTGGCTCTGGAAGAAGCTCTGGTGATGGATTAAGTGGGTGCTGAAAATGGATTCCAATACTTCAATATCATATTGAACAGGCGTGTTATAAATTTGCCTATCTCCTGTCATCAGATTTTCCAAATAATCATGTACTTGTAAATGAAAAGTGTAATACCACAGAATGTTACTAGAAATCGTATGTTTATCAAGAGACTGGTGAATGAGGCAAAGAAACAATATATATACGGTATATATATATATATACTAGCCATGTGCGCCCAACTACGTTGCGCGTGTTAAAGTTGTCTGTGAAGGGCTCCCTGTTTAAACACGGCTGCCAGTCGTGAACTGGGCCCTTCGTCGCTCAGCATTATGATTTTTTATAAGGGAAACAAAATTACAAAACAAAACCCTTGGATATTGATTCGATAGGAACGGCCTACTCGGAATCACTGCCCGAATAGTAATTATGTGGTGGTGGAGGAGCATTTCTGCTTCTCTCTGTTCACAGTCCGTCTCGTTTTCCTGATGCTGTCGTTTCCTCTCACGATCTCTTCTCAACCTTTCTCCAATCTCGCAGGTTGCTTTGTGGCAATCCAAAGAGTAAGGAAGAACCAATGCTTCTTTCGCCAACTGATGGAAAATCACAGAAGTGTGCCCGACTTATATACTTTGACTGCCGACTCCAAGAAGTGGGTGAACATTCGATTTGGACGAAGTGCTGCCAACAACGGTTGATAGAAACACAAAAAACCACAGTCTCGACAACGAAGCAGGTGTCGACGCCAGATCTAAACACAAAGAGTGGTATCGACAGTGTTTGTAAACAAAAGTAACAACCAAGGTGTGTATTCAGCCAGTACAAACAGCACGTAGTCTCCTTTAGTTCAATCCTCTTTAATCACCACACTCCAACCTCATCCAACGATCCTCCCCCTCACTTCCTCTCCTCCTCCATCACTACTGCCCTCTACTGAACACAGCAGGAACACCACACAAGGCAGTGAATTCGTGGACAAACAAAGATCAAGATCCAAATAAAGATTATATATATATATATATATATATATATATATATATATATATATATATATATATATATATATGTATATATATATGTATATATATCTATATATAATCTTCATTTGGATCTTGATCTTTGTTTGTCCGCGAATGAATTAGAAGAAGAAGCACTAGATGGCAGTAGAGAGACAGCTAAAACATAGGCATTGCATTAAGAATCTCCTCCAGGCTTATACTACTGAAGACTGTAGTACTCCAGTCACACCTCAAAACACAGACATTCAAACTAAACAAATTGATGTGCTTTAAATGAACTAATCTTTATATATAATCTTCATTTGGATCTTGATCTTTGTTTGTCTGCGAATTCCACGCATGCATAGACCACCTTCCAGTTTAGTACGTTGTTGTTACTCACGGATGTCAACAATGTGCCGGAATAACGAAAGGGGTGGTGGACAGTGTTACACTGGTTAGCTCCTGAGGCCTGGTTAGAGAACGATATTGCTGAAGATAAAAGGTACGTGCCTACGTAACATATGAATGAAAGAAAGACAGTGGGTAAAATGAATGACAACGTAACAGCACGTTCTGGAAATTATTATTGTTACGTTGTAGCCGGCAAGTGCTGCGCATCTCACAGTTGTACCATGGCTTGCTCACATGTCAGTGAAGTGATCCCCCCTTTAAAGAGCCTGGATACCTATGTGCCCCCCTTTTATAACCATTGCTCCGTGTATATTGCCTTACTCTTTGGATTGCCACAAAGCAACCTGCGAGATTGGAGAAAGGTTGAGAACAGATCATGAGAGGAAACGACAGCGTTGTGAAAACGAGACGGACTGTGAACGGACAGAAGCAGAAATGCTCCTACACCACCACATAATTACTATTCGGACAGTGATTCTGAGTAGGCTGTTCCTATCGAATCAATGTCCAAGGGTTTTCTTTTGTAATTTTGTTTCCCTTATAAAAAATCATAATGCTGAGCAACGAAGGGCCCAGTTCACGACTGGCAGCCGCGTTTAAACAGGGAGCCCTTCACAGACAACTTTAACACGCACAACGTAGTTGGGCGCACATGGCTAGTATATATATATATAATCCAATGTCTGTCTGTCTGTCTGTCCGTCCATCCGTCCGTCCGTCCACTTTTCACAAGAGAACTACTTAACGGATTTAGATCTGGTTTTTTCCTATAATTTGCTCTAACATTCCGGTTGATATTGTGACTTCTCTCATCTCACTAAGTATCATAGTTCGGTTGCATTATTGATTTATTTGCGAGAATCCGAGAGCGCGGCTGTGGGCCGAGGGCCCTCCTCACTCACACCCCAACCTCCATTCGAGTCGGTCTACCTCTTGTTGTGTTGGAGTGTACCTTGCCTCCACTTAGCTAGGGATACCTGTTTGTTCAACAGACATTATCATCTACAGATTGTTAAGGATTAACATTTGATGTTTTTCAGAGTGAGAGATTAGAGCAACATGTGTTTTACTGGGTAGCTGCTGTTTGCCCGAAATATCACTGTTACGTGCTTTTCTCCCCACGTGGGGGATGTTTTACCATCAGAGCTGAACACGATCAGATACAGACCTACTTTCTACTTGGCCAGAATTACTTTTTTTTTTATTATTGATTTTTGAAGTTTTTCCTGTTTCACTATTATATGGGTAGTGCTGTGGTGGACAGCTAGTACATAATAAAGGCACACATGGTTCAATCTAAAGTACAACTGATGCAACTTAAGTGAATGAAAACACCCAGGTTGCTGTTCAGCATTTTAAAAATAAAGTCCTCAGTGCTAATTCATTGATCAGTGAAAAATTCTTTTTTGATGACAAGTATTCTGTGTAAATGAAACACTTTTTAACGTGTATAACTTGTGATTTTGTTCCATTTCCTAATGCAGAAGTAAACACTGCATATCCCAAGGGTGATATGATGGCACAACATTTATTAATAATGCTTTCTAGTCCACAGACATGAGTTTGATTTTAAGGAGAAGCCTGGCATTTCTGAAGTCATAGTTATTACTTCACAAACATGGAATATATAAATTTGCAACACAAAACTGTACTCTAAAGATAAGCAATTTTTGTAAATTTAAAATATACATCACCTGTCCTGAAATTTTATAATGGAAGCCATGCGGCACAAGGCCCGACTGGAAAACAAAAGCCTAGAAACTTACATCCAGTTTGAAGCAGCAAAAGTTTCAATATAAGAAAATATGCCTTCTGTGTTTTTATGCATTTTTTGTGACAACAAAAGAGATCTGGAAAAAGCATTTTATCACATATTCCTGGTACTATATTTCTTGAGGTGAGGATACATTTTCTGTTCACTTGTGTAATAGCAGTGGTCCTCATGGGAGGAGTTCTGACATAAATAAAGAAGCAAATCAACACAGCGATAAGCATGTGGCAGGAACACTTTAGTGTGATTCTGTCTTTCGAGAGGAAACCACTCTCCAGGGGGTGAAAGGTTGTTGTGGGGGAAGACATGCATTGAGTTATAGCACACAGCTGGTGTTCTTTAAAATGGCTGAATCTCATAATATTGGTGTATCTTTGTTTAAAAAATGACATGTATAAGCCATTTGTACAATGCATGTGTAACCTCAAAATACTCTATAACTTTCTTGGCTTGAGAAATGAATGTATTCGGTAAGTTTTTAGGCTTTTGTTTTCTGGTTGGCCCCATGAAATGCTAGGACAGGATATGCATTTGTTTAAATTTATAGGAAACTAGGGGGCTCCACCCCCTGCTCGCTTCGCTCGCCCATCCCCATGTTTGGTTTACCGGATATACATTTTAAAGAGATTGTTATTTTCATGGGAATTGTTACATATGCATTATTTTCACTTTTACTTTAAAAACTTTTGTAAAAACAATACTTGTCCTTTATTTCCTGCCCCAGGCGTGGTTAAATCTCTTTCTTGCAGGATGTATAACGCTGCTCACGTTGTGAAGGGTCATTTTAAGGGTCATTGATCATTTTAAAGCCTGTACAGCCGCTCTCCTTTTTGCCACTTCGTGTCTCTGCTGCTCGCATTGTGCTCGCTTCTCCATGATCATAAATATACACCTGACCGAATTGTGTTTTCTTTGAAACCAGTAAACCCCCGATTCTCTAAAGAATCGCAAATCCAAGAATGGCAATCACTTTCTATTTCCTCCGATCTTTGGAGGGATGAAAAATCATGGAGGGTGGAAGGGTCCTGGGAAACTTTTCATTTAATTAAATAAATATATTTGTACTAACTTTAACCAATTTATTAAAACTAAAATTAAAAGGTTTAAATGAAGTAAATTGGAAACAAAAAATTCATAAAATGGTAAATTCAAAATAGTTAATCAAAAATTTCCTTATAAACAATATTTTTGGTAAAGATGGTTTCCTGTCCTTGAATCAGCTGTCCCTGGTATGGAGTAGTTAAAACCTTCACTTTAACGTCATACGAACGCTGGACTCTTGAAAAGGCAACATAAAGTTGTCCATGTCCAAATACAGGCTCAGATAGGTAAATCCCTACTTTGTCCATGGTTTGTCCTTGGTATTTGTTGATCGTCATGGCAAATGCAGCCTTAATGGGAAATTGGCGTCGTTTAAGTTTAAAAGGTAATTCCAGATCAGAACTTGTAAGGTCAATTCTGGGAATTAAAACAGTATTGCCAGTATGGGATCCCGTAAGCACTTGTGCCTCAATAACATTTTGTCTCATGCTGTTCATGACCAACCATGTACCGCTGCATAAACCTTGTGTAGTATTAAGGTTTCTTAATACCGCTGAGTTTGACTCTGGGGCGCTGTGCACATGCGCTTTTGGCACGGCTTGCTTCTGGCGTCTGGCATCCGCGCATATATACAACCTTCGGTGTGTTGTGTTGTTTGGGCGCCACCTACTGCCTCTGGGAAGCCGCTGGGTTTGACTCTTGGGAAGCCGCTGGGTTTGACTATGGGGCACTGAGGCGCTGTGTGCGTGCACTTTCGGCACGGCTTGCTTCTGGCGTCTGGCATCCGTGCATATATACATCCTTCATTTAGTAATGTAGATTAAACTTGTCGTTGCTTTAACTGTTGCGGGACCACAGATTCTCATAGCATATGTTCCATTATTGTGTAAATCTACATTTTGTGCATTGAATGATGCGAATGCAAAAACACTTTGTTTTCTGCTCTTTGCCTTTTATTTCTGACCTCGCTTTGTCCTGCTATTTTTTCAATTACACCTGGTCCTGATGATTAATTTCCTTTTGTTTGCGCTAATGCGATCTTTTATTCGTCGACGTTTCATTTATAACATATTGTCCTTTATATGCTTTATATGCACTGAGACAGCTGTATCTGTGTGTGCTGTTTCCCTTTACAGTACTGATTTTTTTTGCTGGCCATGCTCTGATATTGCTTGTAAGTAGGGCGTGTCTTGCAAGAATCTCATGTTCTATATCCCAGCGATCTTTCGTCTCGCGGGTCTTTTATTTGTCTTCCGTGACTTTAACGTGAAGATCATGTATCGTCTCCTAGTCATTCCCTCCCACAGGATTTTTTTTTATAATAGAGAGATGTGTTACTTTAGGACAGTTTCATGTGACAAATGCATATATACAATGTTTCAATTGAAAAATACTGAACTCATACTTTACATTTGGTTACTATCTATGGCGAGTTTTCGTGTTCTCCCTATGTGTACATTGGTTGTTTCCTACATTCCAAAGATATTTGTGAGAGTTTAATTTCTGACACAAATGTGTCTCTGTATTAGTGAATGACTGGTATTTGTGCATGAGAGTTCCCTCTGATTGAACGGTGCCCTGTAATCTCTGTAATGTAAAACTAAGTCGGAGTACTCCAGGAGGACAAAGGAAAAATATGTAAACAACACCCAGATGGTAATCAGATGAAGATTTATACCCAAGATCATGGAGCAGTAGTGCTCCACTGTGCTACCATACCATCCGTCTACAAGTAGACATTATACAGTTGATTTTACTTAGCACGTTGCACAGTGAACAACTTCACAAACCAATTAAGAACAGATATTATGTCAGTTAAAAATACTTAAGAGAAAATCATCCTGAGAATGCTTATTGAGTGCTATGAGGCAGCAGCACTATCCTCTGTAAAACCGTTTCACCCCATAAAAGAACCACATTTCTGGAAAAGGAGTTTCAAACTCTGATTATAAGACCCACATTTTCTGTAGATTAAGGCTCTTAGTTACAAGACTGTTGCATTTTTAACACATTCTTTACTGTTTTTCTCACTAGATTGTCCATTGTGTTATTTTTTCCCTCACAGACTTGAAAAGACTGCTCAATTGAATTAAGGAATTTATTTCTGGAGGAAATGCATGTCAATATTAAGGTGTGTATTTCGAGGAAACACATTCATTAATCAAATTCTAAGAAATGACATAATCAAAGTAGTTAGTATCATAAGTGGTTTTCATTGTGAAAATTACTTCTAAACATTAAGAGTAAAGACAAGCAGTATCTAAATATCCTACTACAGTAATTCCTCCAAATGCTACCTCTTACAGTACTTTAACTAAAATAATGTGATGTTTTGAAGCATTGGTTAGTTGTTCAATAAAATAGTCAGCCATTTATTTTACAGAATACAAAGAAGAAAGTGCACTTTTTAAAAAGCCCGAAATATGAAATTTGAACCTAATCCAAAAAAACAATTATGGCTTTTAAATGTATGATCTGCCAGAACAGTCATTACATACACAGTACAGACAGTCCCACTAGAGCAATCCCATTAGAATTGAGGAATTGAATTCTAGAGGAAATGCATGTCAACATTTAGCTATGCAGTTCATGGAAATATATTCAGAACACAAACCATGAGTAGTAATAAAATCACAGAAGTCAGTATCATACATGGTTTTCAGTGTGGAAATTACTTCTTAACACTGATCCTTTAAAAAGTAAGCTCATGCAGTATGGAAACGTATTTAATTACTGTTGGCAGGATATGTGGCTGGTGACTGGAAGCCACAAGTCAGCAAATTCAGATTGCATTGTGTGAACTCTGAGTCAGTTCTTTAGTCATCCTGTGCTCCAGCTGTATAAATGTGTGTCTTTCCAACCTCTGTTCTTAGAATGATGTACTAAGGATGGTATTCTCTATGAGAGGCTCAGTGCAACTCATTACACAATTCTTTTAATTCTTTGATGTGGAAAAATTGCAAATTACAAATTTACACTTTTGAGAAAACACAGATTGTTAAAACAGCTTAAAATCATGAGAACATGGTGTTATTTTAGCATTGTACTGTATTATGTTTAACTGTATTTCCTTCCCAATAATATAAAGTAATTTAAATGTGTAATTTGGAGAGTTTAGCATAAGATTCTAGTAAAAATTCAATGTTATTTAGGTATTTTTAAATATCTGAAACTTCTAATGTTGATAATTGAATTTTCTTTAATGTTTTTCTAGATTTCACAGTTTGTCATGGGCCTACTATAATTTTAAAAAATTGGATAAAAACATGCAAGATACATACAGTATAGGTTCCCAAATATAGTCCTTCTTATTTCGAACTGATTTCATTATGAAGTAACCTGATTTTTGTATTCTTTTATTCTTACAGAAGAGAAGAATATTTTCAGAAATTCTGAAATATCTGCATTTTTGGCAGAAATGCTTACATTTCCTATGCATTTTTCTTTTTACCTAACCTTTCTCTATTAGAGTTTACTCCTTTAATTGGTATCCAAATGCTGACAACACTGACTAGAAAGGAGAGAAAGCACCTGAGTACCATATTTACTTGTCTGATCATTGTTAAGAAATGTTTAATGAACAAACAACTGAAACTGGCCTTGAAGTAATTGCTTCTCTATAGGGTTCAATGTAGTTTGTTTAATGTGTCTGCACTGCTCATAGATAATCATAAGTATAAAATGAGGGCAATAGACACTACAGACAAGGGTTCAGAGCATTCTCAGATAGCATGTTGCCACACCTCCCACACAATGAACCACCAGGATTGGGACCCAAGTGCAGCAGGTGACACCCCACCATCACAATGGGACAATATGAGGTTTTTTTACAGTGGCTGGAGTGCTAATCCTGCCCCCAACCCCCAAGATTTCCCTGTAAATTGGAGGACCTGCTTGCAGGGGTGGATGCAGATTAACATCATACCCAGGATGAAGCAACTGTACAGGTTAAGGGCCTTGCTCAAAGGCCCAATGGAGCAGAGTCATTTTTGGTATTTATGGGATTTGAACCAGCAACCTGCCAATTGCTGACACAGATCCCTAGCCTCAAAGCCAAGACTCAGCCTTCAAATTAAAAAGGAAAACAGCAAAAGAAATGTAAGCATTTAAAGTTGCATACTTAAGAATTTTCTTAGAAGTATTTAGAACATTTACAGCTTAAGTGGAAGAGTTGTTTCTCAAAATGCCTCCAATTACTTGCTTGCATACATTGCTGCAGGACTTTATTGCTTTCAATGGGAATGTTGTAAATACCAAAACACACAAAAGCATGCAGGCATTTGCAGGACACAGACATAGAAACACGAACATGCACTTTCATACAGCTTCACCTTAGGCTCTTTTAGTTAGCCCAACATGCATTGCTCCAGTAATATATAATCAAACTCTGCAGCTAGGCTGACAACTGTGCCACCAGGCCACCCTTTGCCTGATTCAATTCAGATTATTTCAAATACTGCAGAATAGGTGGCACATCTGTGTGCCACACCAAGTTAGAACAAAAAGAGTCACACATTTTAAAGATATGAGAAATAATTATATGAAACAAAACAAACAAGAAGTAATAGTAAAAGGTAAAATGTATGTTATCAAGTAAAACAGAAAAGAAATTAACTCTAACAGCCCCAATGGACATGAGTACACAGTGTGGTCCCTGACTATCAAAAACACTCTCTCACTAACCTTCACTATTTTACTTTCTCTCTGTTTCAGCTTTGGTATTCCTGACTGTGAAAGTTAATTGACTTCCCAAATCCAAGCTCAATAATCCACTGGCAGGGAACAGCTTTGAAACTGTGCCAAGAGATGTCAATCTTTGAAACTACTTCTGAAGTTAGAAATGCTCTCTGATATCCTTGTGTGGTCCCCCATTTGAGCTCGCTTTGGTATCACTGCATATCTGAACACCAACTACTAATTAAATTTCAAATCATACTTTATAGATATTATTCTACATAGATAATAAGCTTCACAGGTTCCATGTGGGAAACATTTTCTAGCATCAGTTGCTCTGGAGATGTTCCCCTGGTATTCTATAACTCTAATATGACTTTTCCATTAATTCAGTGACCTTGGGTTAAATAATTCGACACAAAGTCAAACCAACGGTACCCAAGGATTCTCCAAAGAGACCCAGTACCAAAGGAGTCCAGTCTTTGTCTCTGGTTACTGGATAGCGTTCATGTCTCACAACCATATAGCAAGACAGGAAGCACCAGGACTCTAAAGACTTGAACCTTCATCCTTTTGCAAAGATACTGGGAACGTCACACACCCCTTTCCAGTGACCTCATGACACCCCCCCAACCCATGCTCTCCCATTCTGTCTACTGTGCCCATGTTCTCTTTTTTTGAACTTCTTTTCCATAAGGGTAGCCTGTAGCAAGTGTGCCATAGCCATAATGGAGTACATTGCTTCAGAATTTGGTGCTAACTGCCAGAATGAAAAATGACTAAATAATCAACCTTTCTATCATTAAAGATCAGCACTGTTATTGTTTTTTCAGAACTGCTTTGTAAATTCTGGCTTGACCATTGCAGACTTAAGCACAAAAAGGCAGGTTCAGATAATATACTTGGAATAATATACATCACCTATAGCAAAGGATAACAAATCCCATTTGAACTTTTTAAATTGTACCAGAGACCACACATTCTAAATGGGCAGCCCTGCAGACTACTTGGTTCTGGGAGCTGACAGACCTACAGCACCTATATAAGTTGTGAAATTTTTGACATCATACTTTTGTTTTAACCCATAATAAAGAGTGATATCTGTTAGCCTCTTCAATCTTTGCAGTCAGTTGTGACACAGTGAAAGAAGAGATAACGGTCATGGAATATGGCATGAGGATTTGAGTGCTAACTACTGTACATATAAAATCTTGAATATTTCATTAAAGTTTACTTAATAATTTTAATTAATTGTTTATGTATTTTCCTCCATGTTCTGCACTCACTTTATCCAGTACATACATTGTGACAGTCAGCTGGGGGTTGTGCCCAGCCAGGATGCCTGGAAGGACCGGGAGAGGGACTATGCCTCCCCCAGGCCACGAGAGAGCAGCCGCCCTGGTTGGTATGGGGGCCACGGGAACCAAGCATGGAAGCTCAACCCCATTGGGGCCCATGGCCACCACAAGGGGGCACCCGAAGGATTGAGGAGCCCTGGATGGCAGCACTTCTGCCACACCTGCCTGAAGTGCTGCCTGAAGGAATACCAGGGACATTCGGAGTGCTTCCCGGTGCTCATGCGGCACTTCGCCACCTGGAGCACATCCAGGTGGATATAAAAGAGGCTGCCTTCCTCCAGTCAATAGGCGGAGTCGGGAGGAAGAGGACAAAGCTCTGGAAAGAGGAACAAAGGTGGTGAAGAAAGGAAGGTCCA
This sequence comes from Erpetoichthys calabaricus, assembly GCF_900747795.2. NCBI lineage: Eukaryota > Metazoa > Chordata > Cladistia > Polypteriformes > Polypteridae > Erpetoichthys > Erpetoichthys calabaricus. The sequence goes on from NC_041395.2 coordinate 157,823,898, forward strand.
TTGAAAGGCCTGGACTTTAAGGGTGTTTGGTGCAGGGGCACTGTGTGTTGTGCGGGACTTTATTGAGGACTAAACTGTAAATAAATACGTGTGTGTTGGAACTATCATTGTCTGCCTGTTTGTTTCCGGGCTGAATCTCCACAACATGGAAACTTATATAATTATACACATAGCACTAACATGCCAATATACTGGATGAAAAAGGGAATTTGTTCTGTCCTTCAGAATTGCTTTCCACTGGAAAACATAGCAATTAAGGACTGCCTCAAAAGTAATGTGTCAGTTTCATTTGAAATATTTAATATGTTTATGTATTCACGCACCACCCTGAATTGTATATATTTTGACCTCCAGAGGGCGCCACCAAGCACCAAACCCTATACACAATAACACAAAGACAGTCCCAAATGCAAATAAATGGTTTTTATTCACAATACCTTTCTTATTCAAATTTCACACCACAATCTCCAATGAACACAAAGCCTCCTTCTTCTTCTCCTGCAGATGAGTTTTGCCTTCTGCATCCTGACTCTGACTCAACCTTTGAAGCAAGATGGCTTCCTTTTATGATAGGCCCGGGAGTATTTCTGGAGCCACAGCCTGGCATAATGGAAGCTCTTCCAGGTTTTATGGAAACCTCTTAAACCTGGGAGGTGTGTTCCCAACAGCACCCCCTGGTGACACCCAAGGACCCAAATAGGTCCACTCTTCAAAACAACAAGTCCCAGGCAACTCTGTGGGTGTCCAGACTGGGGCCAAACCAGAGGAGCACTGCCAACTCTCATACTGGAGGATGAACTGTTTTGAATCTCTTAGTCCATTCATTATTTTTTTATCCCAACTGGGATAGGAATCAATAACCATCTCAGGCCAGGATGTGCCTCCTCTCATGCTGTTTTTCTGTTATGGCCTCCCAGCTGAGCAAGGATATATACTGTATAATATATATAAATTGTGAAGTCTATTGGCTGTTAGAAGGGGCAGAACCATTCAGAGCAGTTTGTTATACAATGGGGACATGAGCAGTGTGACTCATAGAGGCCTGGGGATCAAGCACTTAAAGAGCAGCACTTAGGAGGCCCTTTGCCTTGGCTTAAATCCATTGGCTTGATTTTTATGCTGGATCCTGGCATGGATCTGGTTACAGAGTTAATGAAAGTAAGTAAAGCTGTTGTTGCCTCTGATCTCAAGTGAGCTGCCTGAGGTGGAACTGTGACATTAATATGCAGTCTGTGGATGTGACAGATGAGGGGACAATGGGAGTCAGTAAAAAGATTACAGTCACATGGAAAGAGCCATGAAAGATCAAAGTTTCAGCAGTAGTGTTAGTAGAAGGGTGTTGTATCGTGTTAGCCATTATGAATTACATCTTGCCTGAAGAAGGGGCCTGTGTTGCATATTGTAATATTTTTAGTTAGCCACTTAAAGGTGTCATTTTGCTTGACTTCTGAGCACCAGTGGCAGAAAATGACTGTGGTTTCAGTAGCAGAATAACCAATGGTCCTTATAAATGTTACCCAGCACCAGCATTGTCTGAAGTGAGCGTCTTTTGAGCTGTTACAATATACAGTATGTAGTCAATTTGTTTTATGGTAGTTAAAGCCAAAGTCTTTTTTTTAAAAGCTCTCTCTGCATCATTTCCTCACTATAGAAAATGTCTCACATTTGGTCTCATTTTGAAACCAGTGAAAACACTGTGTTTCACCCTGTGCAAGCCAAACTACATGTCTTTACCAACAAACTTGCCACCATAATTTACTTTTCATATGTTAAAGTTCTGTTTTTAAAAACACAACCCCAATTCCAATGAAGTTGGGACGTTGTGTAAAACATAAATAAAAACAGAATACAATGATTTGCAAATCCTTTTCAACCTATATTCAATTGAATACACTACAAAGACAAGATATCGAATGTTCAAACTGATAAAATTTAGTGTTGTTTTGCAAATCATCACTCATTTTGAATTTGATGCCTGCAACACGTTCCAAAAAAGCTGGGACAGGGACATGTTTACCACTGTGTTATATCACCTTTCCTTTTAACAACACTCAATAAGCGTTTGGGAACTGAGGACACTAATTGTTGAAGCTGTGTAGGTGGAATTCTTTCCCATTCTTGCTTGATGTACAACTTCAGTTGCTCAACAGTCTGGGGTCTCCATTGTCATATTTTGCGCTTCATAACGCGCCACAAATTTTCAATGGGAGACAGGTCTGGACTGCAGGCAGGCCAGTCTAGTACCCGCACTCTTTTACTACAAAGCCACGCTGTTGTAACACATGCAGAATGTGGCTTCGCATTGTCCTGCTGAAATAAGCAGGGACGTCCCTGAAAAAGACATTGCTTGGATGGCAGCATATGTTGCTCCAAAACCTGTATGTACCTTTCAGCATTAATGGTGCCTTCACAGATGTGCAAGTTACCCATGCCATGGGCACTAACACACCCCCATACCATCACAGATGCTGGCTTTTGAACTTTGCACTGATAACAATCCAGATGGTCCTTTTCCTCTTTGGCCCGGAGGACACGACGTCCATGATTTTCAAAAACAATTTGAAATGTGGACTCGTCAGACCACAGCACACTTTTCCACTTTGTGTCAGTCCATCTCAGATGAGCTTGGGCCCAGAGAAGCCGGCGGTGTATCTGGGTGTTGTTGATATACTGTATGGCTTTCGCTTTGCATGGTTTGCATGGAATTTTAACTTGCACTTGTAGATGTAGTGACGAACTGTGTTAACTGACAATGGTTTTCTGATGTATTCCTGAGCCCATGTGGTAATATCCTTTACAGAATGATGTCGGTTTTTAATGCAGTGCCGCCTGAGGGATCGAAGGTCACGGGCATCCAGTGTTGGTATTCGGCCGTGCCGCTTACGTGCAGAGATTTCTCCAGATTCTCTGAATCTTTTGATGATATTATGGACAGTAGATGATGAAATCATGTCTGAATTTTGTTCATGTCTGAATTTAGCAACCTTTTATCTGACTTGGCTATAAATTATGATCACGTAGTACTGATAGGAGATTTTAATGTACACATTGATGTGGAAACTGACACTTTTAGCAAATGTTTTACTTATTTGTTAAATTCAGTAGGATTTTGTCAGAATGTCAAAGGTCCAACTCATAATCATAACCACACATTAGATTTAATTATAACTTACAAAGTTGAAATTCAAAATTTAATTATTACTCCATTAAATGAAGTTATTTGTGATCACTACTTAATTACATTTGATTTAGTCCTGCCCTTGCCAACACACTCCCAGATTAAAACAAAGACAGTGCGACATCTAGATTGTAATTCTGCTTCAAAATTTATAGATACTTTGAGTAAGTCGAGTGTAATTGTGGAAAACCATTTAGATCAGTTAACATCAAATGTAAACACGGAAAACAATTTAGATGAGCTAACATCACATTATAATGTGACCTTGAGAGATGCTCTGGACACAGTGGCTCCCCTTAAAACAAAAGTGTTCAAAGCACATAGAAACTCTCCCTGGTTTAATGAAAACACTCAAACTCTTAAATTAGAGTGTCGAAAACTGGAGCGCAGATGGAGAACAACAAAGCTACATGTCTTTCAAATTGCATGGACAGAGAGTGTTAATAAATATAAAAAAGCCCTCTTTAAAGCTCGGTCAGAATATTATTCTACATTAATAGATAGCAATAATAAAAATCCTCGGGTACTGTTTAGAACAGTGGCTAAATTAACAAATGGAAATTCAGATCAACAGTGCAAAATACCAACAGACATTAGCAGTACAGACTTTATGAACTTCTTCAATGAGAAAATTAAAAATATAAGATCCCAGATCTCTGCATCACAGTACAAACCAAATACTAGCTTAGCAGACCCTGTCTTACATTGCACTCAGCACTTTAGTAATTTTAATCCTGTAACTGAGCAGGAAGTCTTAAGTTTAATTTCTAAAATGAAGCCCACTACTTGTTCCCTAGATCCAGTGCCAACAAAACTAGTAAAAAGTGCAATGGATGTTCTTGCAGCGCCTATCCTAAACATTATCAATAGTTCATTATTGCATGGCACAGTACCTGATACACTAAAAGTGTCAGTCATTAAACCATTACTTAAAAAGTCAGACCTTGACCCACATATACTAAATAATTATAGGCCTATTTCAAATTTACCGTTTCTCTCTAAAATACTAGAAAAAGTAGTCGCCAGTCAGCTTCAGACACACCTTACGCATTACAATTTATTTGAGAAATTCCAGTCTAGTTTTAGCACTGGTCATAGTACAGAAACGGCACTAACACGGGTTGTAAATAACATTCTGATATCCTCTGATGAAGGAAAGTCCACTGTAATTATGTTGTTGGACTTAAGTGCAGCATTTGACACCATCGACCATTCTATATTACTGCACAGGCTAGAAAATGATGTTGGGCTTACAGGCACCGTGCTCACTTGGTTTAGTTCTTACTTATCAAATCGATTCCAATATGTACAGAAATGTGCTGACAGTACTCCATCATTATACACAGAAGTTCAATATGGTGTCCCGCGGGGCTCAGTACTGGGACCTTTACTGTTTTCACTGTACATGCTTCCACTGGGATCTCTCATTAGGAAACATAATGTTAATTTTCACTCGTATGCAGATGACACCCAGTTATACCTTTCATTTAAATCAAATGAAGTTTCTCCAATGTTGTCTTTAATTAGTTGTGTTAGTGAATTAAAGGAGTAGATGAATAAGAACTACTTGTCTTTAAATACAGATAAAACAGAGATGTTAATTGTTGGAGGGAATGATGCTGATCACAACAATATTTTGTCATCATTTAACTCAGTGGGAATCCCAGTCAATTTTACTGAATCAACCCACAATCTAGGAGTTATCTTTGACTCTAGCATGTCATTTAAAGCACATATTACAAAGTTGTCCAAGACATGTTTCTTCCATCTTAAAAATGTTAGGAAATTAAGGCGCTTTTTAAATAAACAGGATTCTGAGAAACTAATTCATGCATTTATCTCTAGTAGGATTGACTACTGCAATGCGGTGTTCACTGGATGTTCAAACTGTTCTTTATACAGCCTCCAGTTAATCCAAAATGCGGCTGCGAGAATTATTACAAGAGCAAGAAAATACGAACACATAACTCCAGTTCTTAAATCCTTACACTGGCTCCCGGTTAAGTTTAGGGCAGATTTCAAAATCCTTCTTTTAACATATAAAGCATTAAATGGTCGAGGTCCGGCTTACTTGTCTGAACTTATCATGACTTACAAACCAGAGCGCACATTAAGATCTCAAGATGCCGGTCTGCTTATGATTCCAAGGATTAATAAAATAACAGTGGGAGGTCGAGCTTTTAGTTACAGGGCCCCTAGACTGTGGAATGGTCTGCCAGCTACTGTAAGAGATGCCCCTTCGGTCTCAGCTTTTAAATCCCGGCTGAAGACTCACTACTTCAGTTTAGCATATCCTGACTAGAGCTGCTGATTAACTGTACAGACTGCATCTCTGTTGTTAGTCATTAGCACTTAAACATAAGTAACATGACAGTTATAATTGTATACTAACCCTCACTTATTCTGTTTTTCTTCTTGGTACTCAAATGTGGCACTTGGTGCCATGGCCCACCTGCCAAGTTGTTTTGCCTGCCTAAGGAAAAGTCATCTCTGATGGAGGATCGCAGGAATCGTGGGAAAGAGGGGTCCTTTCATCGGATTGGCTGGCCCAGCACTGTTTCAGCCATGGAATGGCCAAATGGGGGAGGCAGCTTGAAGGATGAGGTCTCCAGGACTCTACACAAATCCAAATCTTATTATGGGATATATCATCTACTGTTAAATTCTGCTCTGTACTTCTAAAATTTATATTTTTTATTTCTTACTATATTGAGAAATTGTTCTGTTCTGTGTACTGTATTGTATTGTATTGACCCCCTTCTTTTGACACCAACTGCACGCCCAGCCTACCTGGAAAGGGGTCTCTCTTTGAACTGCCTTTCCCAAGGTTTCTTCTATTTTTCCCTACAAGGTTTTTTTGGGAGTTTTTCCTTGTCTTCTTAGAGAGTCAAGGCTGGGGGTCTGTCAAGAGGCAGGGCCTGTTAAAGCCCATTGCGGCACTTCCTGTGTGATTTTGGGCTATACAAAAATAAACTGTATTGTATTGTATTGTAAATCCCTAGATTCCTTGCAATTGTACATTGAGAAACATTGTTCTTAAACTGCTGGACTATTTGCCCGCGCAGTTGTTCACAAAGTGGTGAACCTCGCCCCATCCTTGTTTGTGAATGACTGAGCCTTTTGGGGATGCTCCTTTTATATCTAATCATGACAAACACCTGTTTCCAATTAACCTGTTCACCTGTGGAATGTTCAAAACAGGTGTTTTTTGAACATTCCTCAACTTTCCCAGTCTTTTGCTGCCCCTGTCCCAGCTTTTTTGGAACGTGTTGCAGGCATCAAATTCAAAATGAGTGAAGATTTGCAAAACAACAATAAAGTTTATTAGTTTGAACATTCGATATCTTGTCTTTGTAGTGTATTCAATTGAATATAGGTTGAAAAGGATTTGCAAATCATTGTATTCTGTTTTTATTTACATTTTACACAACGTCCCAACTTCATTGGAATTGGGGTTGTATATCATTGTCCTTCAAATTATCAACAAGTTTAGTTGAAATATATACAGTATATAACTTACACCTTGCCACAACACATGTCATGTTATTGATCAGGCTTGCAGACCCCTATTGCTGTCTCTGCCCATTAAGTTCAGAGAGGACATTCCTTCACATATTATGGGTGATCCAACTGGTGTTAGCCCTTTGATTTGTAGTCTATTCTCTCAATTAACATTTACCTCTTCCCACAAATATTTCTGCTCTTAGACCCATCTATTCTTTCCCTGTCTTTTATCCAAGCAGAAACAATTTTCATTCGGAACAATTGTGGCAAGGGCCATGATAGCTTCTTATTGGAAATCTCTTCACTTCTTTTTCTTTTAATCTATATAAATCCTCTCCTTCTAGTTTAGTCCTCCTTGATCTCCCTACAGTGCAGATTAACAGGTCATCCATAGAAAAGTGAATCTCTTGTGTAATTAGTTTGGGGAGAGGTGGCTGGTGATATATACCTCTATCCTACCTTTAATTTGGGATATTTTATTTTCTCCTGGCAGGATCCGCTGCTTTCGCAGGCATCTCTTTTCTGTTATGTTGTGCTCTTGGCCTGCATTTGGTAGTGAATGGTTTTAACAAAACCAAGTGTGCGGTAGGCGAGGTGAGTCTCTGACCCAATTATATTTTTATTATTAGTTCTCCCTTTGGTACACATTGTTCTTGCTTCTCTTCTTCATTTTTTAATCACAGTACAATGTAAACACAAATAATGTATACACTCATTTGAAAAAAATGTTGAGAATTGAGGAGCCAATAAAATACTTTGTAATATTTTGAACTAATTGAAGTAATTGAATGTAGAGAAATTTAAAAAAGGAGAAAATTAGTTAATTTTGGAATTATTTTTATGTATTCTACTGTCTATGGAGTGCCCTAATAAACCTTAAGCATAAATAAATTTAAATGAATTTTGTAGTACTAGGGTGTTGTACCGTGTTAGCCATTATGAATGTAGAGAAAAGCCAAGCAAAATGACACCTTTTATTGGCTAACTAAAAAGATTACAATATGCAAGCAAAGGTGTAATTTTGCTTGGCTTTTCTCTACAATGAATTTTGTATTATTTTTTGTATTAATTTGAAATGCAAAGTTAATTATAAACTCAGAATATTGGTTCTTCATTATGAGAAAGAAATGTGAGAAAATGTTTATTCTCTTTGTGATTCAAACAAAATAAAACTGAAAAGTGTGTGAAGTCTTGAATGTACAGAAAAAGAGTGAAAAAGTGATATATTTCTAAATGAATTTAGTTGTGTGTAAAGTTCAGCGTTAAGATTAATACTTGATGTAAGCTCATAATGAAATGCAATGCCTCAGAAAGGCAGATATTGAATCAAAAATTATTTGATTGAATACATTTAAATGAGCATAACAAAATGAATCCATCAATCTTGCATTGACATTGTTTCACTGCTAGCAAGAACTAACAATAAATAAACAAAACCAAAGTTACATAACAAAGGAACACTAAAATCCATTGAGAGGCTCAAGAGACTTAATTTACAACTACTGCACTATCCAACATGTATGCTCAGCTGCTTTATGTTGCTTTTCTTGTGCTAATTCCTTTCACTTCTGTAAAATGTACCAAAAGTAAGCTTAAGGAAAGTTTACTTGTTTTTTTTTTTTCTTCTTGTCTCACTTTCAAAGAGTGTTAGAAGGAAGACAATTAAAGTGACAAGACTTCCCACTGCCAGTAGTGCTATACCCAGGGGACAAATAGATTTTGTCATTCAGAGTTAACATCCTGCATAATTACTCAAGGGGTCACTTGAGGGGTAATTCCAGCACATTGTTCAAATAAAGTTCAGGTCGGGATGGCTGGGAATGTTACATCCATCCAACCCGCTGAATCCAAACACAGGGGTCTGCTGGAGCCAATCCCAGCCAACACAGGGCACAAGGCAGGAATCAATCCCGGGCAGGGTGCCAACCCACCACAGGACACACACAAACACACCAAGCACATACTAGGGCCAATTTAGAATCACCAATCCACCTAACCTGCATGTCTTTGGACTGTGGGAGGAAACCCACGCAGACACGGGGAGAACATGCAAACTCTACGCAGGGAGGACCCGGGAAGCGAACCCAGGTCCCCAGGTCTCACAACTGTGAGGCAGCAGCGCTACCCACTGCACCACCGTGCCGCCCTTGTTAAACACATTTCAGAAATAATCATAAAGTATGAAATAAAAAACTGAATCTGATGTGCGCCAGATAATTTTTGAACAGGAACTTTGTCAAAAAGGTGTGGACCTTTAAAGAATACAGAAGTTGAGATTAAGTGACAAGCTATAAAACATTAATAAAAATGTGTAGAGTAGGAAATTGTAACACTACATTGAATTAAGGGAAGCAGTTTGAAAATTACATACTGTATTTCACTAGCATGATTATTTATTTATATAGCATTTTGCCATTTAGATATTAAATTTATATGTAGTAACAAACCATTCTACACAGTTTAAACTTAATTCTTATAATCAATAAAATATATACATCAATACTTATATTAGTAATAAGTACTCTAAGATATAGAATCATATATAATCATTAGCATCAGTCAGAACATGAATATGGTTTACACATGAAGTATAATATTCCAAACACAGTTCTGAAATTTTTGCCAATTTACTGGTTTCCAAGGTCCTTGTCCTTCTCTCTAACATTCGCTTTCTTGTACCTCTCAATTCTCTACTTGTATGTCAGCTGCTGTTCATCTCCCATCCCCATTTTAATTGCCTCTATGGATCTTAAATCAGGTGAGGGAATAACACAAACAGGTAGCAACTATGCAGCTCCCTCTTATGTCACATGACTCATCTCTATTTACAGGGACTTCCAGCTGCCCTTAAACCTTAAGGGTACCAAGTCTAGATTATATGTTCCCACCTACAGTATAAAGAGCATTTGTACTTCTGCTACAACAGACAGGAGAGGATGGGCCTATAGTACACAGTGACCCCAGTTTTGGTGGCAAGTATTTGTTGTCTGTCACTATAATTTACACATTCAAAAGAGGGTGTTAGTCTGAAGATTGCTCACAAAGAATGTTGCATATTTTCACACGATAAGTAAAATCTCACCTTGTGCATGCAACTCTGTATGACACCATGTGAAGATAAACCATAGAAAGCATTCAAAATCCATTAAGTATTAGGGCGTTGTGCTGTTAGCCATTACAGATGCAATGAGAAGTCAAGCAAAATAACACCTTTTATTGGCTAACTAAAAAGATTACAATATGCAGGCTTGACAGCTTGCATATTGTAATCTTTTTAGTTAGCCAATAAAAGGTGTCATTTCACTTGACTTCTCATTACAATTCATTAAAGAAGACATTTTTTTTCATTCTTCCCTGGTCTGGAATGATTGATCAGTGAGCATTTCAGTTTCACAAAAAATGTTTTTTTTTAGGCAGGCTTTACATCATACGATAGAATAAAAATTACCAAAAACAAAAAAGTCAACAGTGTAAGGGACAACCAGCAGTTTATCCCAGCTGGGAAGTCCCAGTAATGGAAGGATGAGGGAAGGCAGCTTATGAAGGACATTGCCTTCCGCAGGATGATAGATGGCAGCTTCCCTGGACTGTAGCAGTACCCCGGATGCCCGCATGGCACTATGGGACTTGGAGTTCGGCAAGAAAGCCCTGCTGGGTACTGTGAGTGCTGGCAGGAGACGCTGCAGGGAGACTGGGGAGTTCCTACTATCACGAGGACAAAAGCACAGAAGTACTTCTGGGCTGAAGAAAAATACAGTTCTCCACCTGACCCGGAAGTGCTCATGAGTCACATGGATGGAAGGACAGAAGCAGTTCCAGGTCAAAGACTATATGAAGGACTGGTGGAGACCCGGCAAGCGAGCCAGAGTTGGGAGGTAGTAGGACAGAGCTTGCTGGGAGGGGTGGAGGAGAAATTTGTGTGCTTTATTATTATTATTTGTTTACTTGTGTATGGTGGCTGTGGTGCTTGAACAATATTAATAAGAAGATTACGAATTAAAACTCTTCTGAGTACTTTTTACCTGGTGTCCTGAGTGTTTGTCTGTCGGGTTTGAGGAGCGACAGTGCCCTCTAGTGTTACATTAGGATAATGCTAAAAAGTTCTAATTATGAAGATTATAAACTAATTTTAGACAAATGTTTAATATCTTTAATACATAACCTTTCATCCTTTATGTTGTATTGCATTTCATACAAGAATATTTGTTTCCTATTAGCTCACATTTCTTATATTACATTTAATAACGCTACAATATTTAATGTCTTCTCCTATTTAATGAAACAAGTAGTAGACGTTTATTTTTCCTAGACATGAAAAAGAAAAGTTTCAGCCCATCACATGTTACTCTCTTCTTAGCATGGTGTCAAGAAAGGTTTTTTCATTAGCTGCTATGTGACCCAAAGAAACATTTGGACTTGTGAAGTTGTGGCAAGTGCTCTACTGGCAACAGAAGGAGAGGACAGATCATTTTGAGAATCAGGGAAAGAAGGAGTGTAAAGGAAGTGTTGTGGTGTTGAAAATTTAAGTGGGTTCAAAACCTGCTGAGGCATGCCCCAAGTAGCAGCAGGTTTTTGTTTTTCTGTTTAAATGAGTTATTTGCATTTTCTCTTTGTTCTTCCCTCCTTCTTATTTATAAAGCTTAATGACACTCTTATTTTTCGTACTTTGTCCTCATTTGCATTATTTTCAGGGTTCAGGGATGCTATGAGTGAGGCGCCTAATTGTTCGTGTGTACAGAATGAAGATTCATTTGCATTTCTGTGTTCATTGCTGAATATTTGATGTTAGATAGATAGATAGATAGATAGATAGATAGATAGATAGATAGATAGATAGATAGATAGATAGATAGATAGATAGATAGATAGATAGATAGATAGATAGATAGATAGATAGATAGATAGATAGATACTTCATTAATTCCAATGGGAAATTTACATTCTTCAGCAGCAGCATACTGATACAATAAATAATATTAAATTAAAGAATGATAATAATGCAGGTGAAAAACAGACAATAACTATGTATAATGTTAAATGTTAACGTTTACCCCCCCCCCCCCGGTGGAATTAAAGAGTCGCATAGTTTGGGGGACGAACGATCTCCTCAATCTGTCAGTGGAGCAGGACAGTGACAGCAGTCTGTCGCTGAAGCTGCTCTTCTGTCTGGAGATGATACTATTAAGTGGATGCAGTGGATTCTCCATAATTGATAGGAGCCTGCTGAGCGCCCTTCGCTCTGCCACAGATGTTAAACTGTCCAGCTCCATGCCAACAATAGAGCTTGCCTTCCTCACCAGTTTGTCCAGGCGTGAGGCGTCTTTCCTCTTAATGCTGCCTCCCTAGCACACCACTACGTAGAAGAGGGCGCTCGCCACAACTGTCTGATAGAACATCTGCAGCATCTTATTGCAGATGTTGAAGGACGCCAGCCTTCTAAGGAAGTATAACCGGCTTTGTCCTTTCTTGCACAGCGCATCAGTATTGGCAGTCCAGTCTAATTTATCATCCAGCTGCACTCCCAGATATTTATAGGTCTGCACCATCTGCACACAGTCACCTTTGATGATCACTGGGTCTATGAGGGGTCTGGGCCTCCTGAAATCCACCACCAGCTCTTTGGTTTTGCTGGTGTTCAGGTGTAGGTGGTTTGAGTTGCACCATTTAACAAAGTCATTGATTAGGTCCCTATACTCCTCCTCCAGTCCATTCCTGATGCAGCCCACGATAGCAGTGTCATCAGCGAACTTTTGCACATGGCAGGACTCCGAGTTGTATTGGAAGTCCAATGTATATAGGCTGAACAGGACCGGAGAAAGTACAGTCCCCTGTGGCGCTCCTGTGTTGCTGACCACAATGTCAGACGTGCAGTTCCCAAGACGCACATACTGAGGTCTGTCTTTAAGATAGTCCATGATCCATGCCACTAGGTATGAATCTAATCCCATCTCTGTCAGCTTGTCCCTAAGGAGCAGAGGTTGGATTGTGTTGAAGGCGCTAGAAAAGTCTAGAAACATAATTCTTACAGCACCACTGCCTCTGTCCAAGTGAGAGAGGGATCGGTGTAGCATATAGATGATGGCATCCTCCGCTCCCACCTTCTCCTGATATGCAAACTGCAGAGGGTCAAGGGCGTGTTGAACCTGTGGCCTAAGGTGGTGAAGCAGCAGCCTCTCCATGGTCTTCATCACATGTGATATCAGAGCAACAGGCCGAAAGTCATTCAGCTCACTAGGACGTGATACCTTTGGGACTGGGGTGATACAAGATGTTTTCCAAAGCCTCGGGACTCTCCCCTGTTCCAGGCTCAGGTTGAAGATGCGCTGTAGAGGACCCCCCAGCTCCGATGCACAGACCTTCAGCAGTCGTGTTGATGACTGTATGATAAAATAATATGTTGACAGACCTTTATTTTGTGTGATTTTTTATGACATTATTCTGCTGACAGTTTATGATCACAAGTGCTACATATGAAATGTGGTGTCTTACTCTCTCTCTCATGAGATTTAAATGAGGCCTTTTCTTTCCTAAGTTAGTCTCCAATGCCACTACAGCTACTCCAAGTTTCCATAGGTCTTTCAATTTGGCTCCAACATAATTTGCGCTCACTTTCACTGACAGCCGCATACTGGGTTAATGGATTTAAAGAGAGAAGCCAGTCTTGTAAGTTTTGCCCTTTAAGTGCTTGATCATCTGTCTCTCACTCCTTCTCTTTTTCTTGCATGCTCACTCACACACACTCATGTATTCTGTATGGCTAATCTGGATGGTTCTGCCCCTTCTCACAGCATCTCTCTCCCAGGTTTGCAAGGCCCCACTCGATTTTTTATGCCAAAGATGCCACTGGTACTGGTTAACATTTACCATATGGTTGAGAGCTGGTAAATTGAAGAGCAATTCCTTGAACATTGTCTTTTTGATGCATTTGTTTCAACTGTAGGATTTTTGTGAATTGAGTGCTTAGTTTTGCTTTTAATATTGTAGTTTTGACTTTCTCTCACGACATTCTTTTAGCTTTGGTTATGTTTTGACTATATGTCTGCCTTTGATCATTCTCCTGCATTATCTCAGATAATACTGTATATACATTTTTAATCTAATCTTTAACCCCTGTTATGAATTTTTTCTCATTGTTTGCTCTAGACACCTTTGATGAGCAACAAGCCAAGTGTGGCCTTCGTTTTTCACCCTTTTGACTTTTGTTTCCCTACACTGAAATTGGTTTTGGACTGCTGGACTGAGCAGATGACATGTCATGAATCACAGAAAGCCAACCAGAGTTTAAGAAAACATGACACAAGTGTGTTAGGGAGTGGAGGCATGTCTACATTATGCATTCACACTAAGGGAAGACAATGATATCAGATGCAGTTTAGTCTAATTCAAGTATACAGTATGCCCTGATTCATTGCTTTGTACATCACCAGTTTTGGATACATGCCTGGAAATTTTTGTGCTTGTGTTTTTAGATTACCAGGAAGTAGCTTAGTAGTCAGATGGCTTATATCTGCCTGACATACTCTTTATATACAATTTGTCCTGTTCACATGGGATTATTTATCTCTATAAGTCACATTATCCTGGAGTTATTTCATATTCTTGAATTTTCCACCACTTGACATGCATGTAGTTTTGTGTATCTTTCATTTCATTTGTTAATTGATAGCTTTTTGCAGTGTGGTCTGTTTAGTGCCATTGTTTCCATGATGTATAAAGGCTCAGTGGTAAGATCTGCTGTCTCAAAGGGACAGAAGACTTGGTTTGAATCCTGGTCTGGTGTGTGGCTGTGTACTTTCTGCATGCTCTCTAAATGTCTTTATGTGTTTTTTTCTGTCAGTTTATTTGTGATTTCTGGGAACTCTGATCTTCTTCCCATATTCCAAGGATGCACGGGTTAGATTGAGTGGTGACCCAAAGTTAAAACTTTAGAAGAAAGTGTGGATTTCTGAGTCAGGAACATTCAGTGATAGGCTGTCAAAACATCTCTGTAAATATGATGAAATATCCACATCTGGTTCCTGCCTTGTGACTAATGTGCAACCCTAAAGTGATAATAGTGGGCGAATAAAAAATGTAAGGAAGAATGTAGAAATGTAGGGTGGCAGAAACACAGGTCTGAAGTCCAGCCCCATCCTTGTCTATGTGATGTGCATACATTCTTACCATGTTTGCAAAACCTTTTTTGGTATATTAAAAAGATATGCAGTTTAAGCTGTTTGGAACCTCTTAACTTGATGTGCATGAATGTGCTCTGAAATGTTTATGTGAGTTACTTCTGGGTGGTTCTGTTTCCTCTCTCATCTGACAGATGTGAATTGGTGACACTAAACTGGCAA
This sequence comes from Erpetoichthys calabaricus, assembly GCF_900747795.2. NCBI lineage: Eukaryota > Metazoa > Chordata > Cladistia > Polypteriformes > Polypteridae > Erpetoichthys > Erpetoichthys calabaricus. Next base: position 157,838,916 of record NC_041395.2, read on the forward strand.
TTCCTGACTATGTCTTGAAAAGGTCAAGCATTAGATCCATTGGATAGTTCCTAGCTGTACCATTACCCTGCACTGCAATAAGCTGGTATGGAAAATTAACAAATAAATCAAAAAGAACAGTTTCTGTAATATTATTTACATTGTGATGAAGTGAAATTAATAAAATAAAGACTTGTTTACTGACCCACTGGTTTGCTCAGATGTGCAGCCTCACAAGCCTTGTTTAGTTGCTGGCCACTGTCCTAATTTGGATTACAAATTCTCCCCATGTTCCCAAAAAATATCACAGAGTACTTCAGTTTTTTCCACTTTTTACATAATATCCAACCAACATCAATATCACATAAATTTACAGACTTGTTATGGCAGGCACATTCCATGACTCAGTTTACATCCTTTACCAAATAAATCTCTGTATTCAGTATTGTTTTGTCTTAAGGGATAGTGTTCATTCTGATGTCTAAGCAGTTTATATATTTAAACCATTCTTTTGCATTAAAGGAATGTCATTTTTGATCCACCCATGATTTTTCACAAGGACTTCTGTAATTAAACATCTCAGATCTGCCCAGAAAGCTCATCTGACTTTTGTCTGAGTACAGTTAAAATAGAATTGGTAAATGCCAGCAACCCACTCTTTATATGGAAACTTTTGAGATAGCCATTCCATGAAAAGCTACTGATATTCCTTTCCTGTTTAGACAGGAGCTGATCTGACGCTGTGTTTAGCTTGTGAGGGTGAACTAGTCTGATTAGGGACTACATCAGTGACCACACAGGAAGGCAGCTTGGTTTGGAAGGATGGCAAAAACCACTTAGATTGACTTCCAAACCTGATGAGAAAACACAATTAACATAATTTATAGATGTACCAAGATTAAGCAGTTGGAAATACAATGTGGTTTTGCTCCACAAGCATGCATGTGCTTATATAAAGGCTGGAGATTTAGGAGTTGAAAGAGATGAGAGATGATGGTTACACTTTGATTTATAAATGAAATCCTATAGGTTTGGAGAAATTGTCAGAGACCTTCACTTTGCCATTCTTTCCTTAAAACATAAGATGGTGATTGGTGCCTTTAATAACAATGAGGCCTTAGGAATGTACACTTTTGACCCGATTCTATAAAAATGAACACATTTCTCTGCTATGATTAGCAATCAGTGAGTTGGAAAATTCATATTTTTTGGTTTGTTGAGGCATAACATGTACTTATGACTAGGAATGTGCAACTGCTAAAAATAGATTCTAGTATTGTTGCATTAAAAAATGTAAAATGAGCAAAACCTAATCAACTTATGCTCAATCAGTGATTATTTAAGATACTTAAGGAATTGTCTATTGTCTAGCTATCCATTTCCTGGGCATTGTCTACTTGGAGATTACATTACAACAGACTGAAGATGGTTAATATCTCACAGGTGGCCTGGGAATGCCCAGGAATCCCCAGGAAGAGCAAGTGGAAGGGACCTGCAGCCATAACATTCTCTAGGTGTTATAAAATTTGAATGGGCTATTAAAATGTACATTCTCTGGAAAAGAACACTTAATTAAGTAGCATCATTCTTTTATAAATAAAGTCAAAATTATGAGACACTTGTAACAATATATTTAAAGACTCTTTTGAAACCATGATTTGTAATTTTACACATTATTATTTTAACAAACAGTTACAGCTGTTCCTCTGGGAATGTATCCAAGGAAACACAGGAAGAGGTGCAGTCAACATGTAAAAGTTTAATGTGCCTGTCTGTTCTTTCTTCATTGAAGAACAAATCATTCCCGATTGAACCTGGATCATAGAAGCCCCACCTTGGTTCTTCACACTATTGTATCTTTAAGAAGTACTTTTCAAACAAGAGTATTAATATTCTGATGACCTGGGATGTAGAATGGGCAGACTCCTTACTAAAGTGAAAAAGACAACAGATTGCGCGGTGCATTTGTGAAGAGGTATTAACATTAAGTAGAGCTCTTTTTATTGTGCTTTTCTTGAAACAACTAAATAAACTGCACATGACAAATTCATACTTTTTATTGTTGTAGTACCCATTTCCAACAAATTGAGAATTTAGTCTAAATACATTCATAACTGCACCCAAAAAATGATATTGTTATACTAGTTGCACCATGTAGAATTGTTGTGAAGCCAGTGAAAACTTTTTAATCTTATATTTTCATGCAGAATAGAGATAACATAATATGTCAATGGTGAACAACACTGGACAACAGCAAACCAAAAAGCTAGAGAAGGCAAGTGCAAATGATGCACAGCAATTAGAATTCTGTCATTATTATTCTAGCATCTATTCATCATTCATTTTTCTACAGCTACATTATCCTTGTCAGAGTTGCTGCCACCCATTGCCTAGGTAGCTGTATTACAGCTATCATTAAACAAGAATGACAAGCCAAGTACATTTATATTTGCTTTCAAATAAAAGGAAAATTTCAGTCTCTAGTGGAGATATTTTTATTTTAATAATATTTTCACATTCTATGCCCATTGTTGCCAAACAAACAGTACTCTTCCAAATAATTTTCCACACATTCTTTTTAGTTCCAACAGCAAATGTTAGAATTCAGAAAAATTCGGACCCTTGCAGACATCAGTTTTATGAAGAGTGTCATGTCAGTCTTTAGACACAGGAGAAAATATATTTGAACACAGAGTACATTAAAACTCAACATATAAGTTACCTTGCCCGGGAATGAAGTTAGTTCCCATATGCTGTGAGTGTGCATTTGCAAACAGTAATACTAGAAAAAGGAATGAAATAAAAAAGTATTTAAAACAATTCTCCCATCATGAGACGCTTTAGGTCAATCCGTTTATGCACAAACAGACTTAAAAATAGCTTTTTCCCATCTGCCATAAACTTTCTGAACTCTGAATCTCCTTAGTCTGAGATCATTTTAAATTGAACATGTGCAATAAGCTATATTGGTAATGTGCAATACACTAATGTAATACAATATTTAATATGTAATGTACTACCCATTAACAGGTGCAATAACTGCTGTACTTTGAGCAATAATAATTTGCTCTGGTTACTTGATCATTTAACACCATATACGACATATTTGGAATTATTTGACTCTTCTTTTAGTGCACCTTGGGGCTGTCACAAAAAGTAATTTCATTGTGTTACACAATGACAATAAAGTGCTTGAACTTGAACTTGAACTATATAAAAACTTAAGCCTAAAAGTGCAACGATTTTATGTGACGTTTTTATGTGACGTTTTTTGTCTTATTTTTGGCTTTTTGGCTTATTTTTGGCTTATTTTAAAACCTACATATATATGTTTGGTATCATTCTTTTCAGAATTTATCGAACTTTAATGTGATGTTGTTAGATTTTCAGATTCTTATTTCATATTTAAATTATAAACTAAAAAATATCAAAACCTCTCCTCCCGCAAGACAAAACTTTGTGCCAAGAGATTTAACCATGCCTGGGGCCCGAAATAAAAAACAAAGAGTAGGACAGCTGCTGTATACACTTTTAAATGTTCTAAGTGCCAAGCGAGATGCAGATCACGTGGCATGGCCACAGCAGCAAGACAGCAGATGATCGAGCAAAGAGGAGGTAAAAAAAAAACTGTATTTGTTTCCCATTGTATCACTGTTTAAGAGGGGGTTTCGGAGGAGTGACCACATGTCCTTAAGGTGCGTTCAGCCCCCCTCTTCACAACGCGAGCAGCAGAGATGCAAAGTGGCTGACGTGTAGCGCAGGCCAGGGGGGTTGGCGAGCGAAGCGAGCAGGGGGTGAACCCCGTAGTATAGATATAAATTACATATGTGATACATGGTAGGTTTTCTTTTACTTCTGTTTTATAACTTAGAAAAAGAAAACAAAATGAAACCTCTAAATGTTTCATTTTTTCTTTTTTAAATCAGCATTTCCTTTGTCAGTAAAATAAAGGTAGAGCAACAAAAATTTGCCATCAAAAATGCCACCTCTTGATTCAACATCATAAGAACATAAGACGTTTGACAATCAAGAGAAGTCAATTCAGACCTTTCAACTAATTTAGTTAACTCATAGGAAAGTTATCTCTTCCAGATATACTTTTTAGAATTGTCAAGATTTCCTCGACCCTTTAAGTCAGTGTTTCTCAACCTTTAAATATTCGGGACCCGAGTTTTCATAAGTTTTAATCGCACTCCCCCTAATGTTTTTTTGAAAGGAGCCCACTAATACCAATTTGTTCTTTTTTAATTAATGATATATCATAGATGCATATTTTATTATACCTACTTAACTTTTATCGACATTTATCTAACTCTATATTTATTTTTCTAGTATCAGAATGTAGTTTAAGTTAATTTGTTTTGGTTTCAATAGATGTATTTTTCATATTTTTGATTCTTGTTTTCTTTTTTTCACATCTTCGCGCTCCCCCTTTTTGTTACTTTTCACCCCCCTAGGGGGGGCCCACCCCACAGATTGAGAACCACTGCTTTAAGTATAGAGGGACTTCCTGGTTTCCATCTTGTATCTTTTCATTTCCACTTATCTTCTTGAGTAGGTTATTCATCATTTAACTGAAAGAATTGTGATCGATCAACTTTTTTTTAAGAACTCGATGAGCGCTATCCTGTCCTATCAGGCCTGTCTCATTAAGAAGGAGATTTTGTTTTCTTAGTGTATCAGGACAAGTCCTACATCTTCTTTGGTTTTTTTTCCTATCCTTTTTGCCATCTCTTATTTTGGGAATGTTACTGTATGTAATGCATCTCTTGCATTGGGTTTTTATAAAATGTAAAAGAAAACTGACCCTTTTCTAGTACCTTGTAAGATAACATGTGAGCACATATACCAGACATTTAAAATGACATAAAATTGTTATTATTAAAGGAGGAGTCTTTATATATATATATATATATATATATATATATATATATATATATATATATATATATATATATATACAGTAATCCCTCCTCCATCGCGGGGGTTGCGTTCCAGAGCCACCCGCGAAATAAGAAAATCCGCGAAGTAGAAACCATATGTTTATATGGTTATTTTTATATTGTCATGCTTGGGTCACAGATTTGCGCAGAAACACAGGAGGTTGTAGAGAGATAGGAACGTTATTCCAACACTGCAAACAAACATTTGTCTCTTTTTCAAAAGTTTAAACTGTGCTCCATGACAAGACAGAGATGACAGTTCAGTCTCACAATTAAAAGAATGCAAACATATCTTCCTCTTCAAAGGAGCAAATAAATCAATAGGGCTGTTTGCTTTTAAGTATGCGAAGCACCGCGGCACAAAGCTGTTGAAGGCGGCAGCTCACACCCCCTCCGTCAGGAGCAGAGAGAGACAGATAAAAAAATCAATACGTGCCCTTTGAGCTTTTAAGTATGCGAAGCACCGTGCAGCATACTTAAAAGCTGCACACAGAAGGTAGCAACGTGAAGATAATCTTTCAGCATTTTTAGACGAGCGTCCGTATCGTCTAGGTGTGCGAACAGCCCCCCTGCTCACACCCCCTACGTCAGGATCACAGATTGTCAGCGCAAGAGAGAGAGAAAGAAAAGTAAGTTGGGTAGCTTCTCAGCCATCTGCCAACAGCGTCCCTTGTATGAAATCAACTGGGCAAACCAACTGAGGAAGCATGTACCAGAAATTAAAAGACCCATTGTCCTCAGAAACCCGCGAAGCAGCGAAAAATCCGCGATATATATTTAAATATGCTTACATATAAAATCCGCGATGGAGTGAAGCCGCGAAGGGCGAAGCGCGATATAGCGAGGGATTACTGTATATATATATATATATATGTACTTATAATACATCCATCCATCCATTTTCCAACCCGCTGAATCCGAACACAGGGTCACAGGGGTCTGCTGGAGCTAATCCCAGCCAACACAGGGCACAAGGCAGGAACCAATCCTGGGCAGGGTACCAACCCACCGCAGACTTATAATACACGATCAGTTTTGTTAAATTTTGTTATAATGGTAGTTATCAGTGTTTCCATTAAAGCATATACTTTAATTGACTAAAGTGCATCTTGCTATTTGCAACATCCTAATGAACTTCTAAATTTAATGACTGCAAACTTAATATAAAATAAATTTACAATATGCCTCAGACATTTATAATATTTGTCAGTGAAAAAGATAAAAGTAGTCCAAAGTTGTCTTTCTTTCCTTCACGTCAACTGTAGTTCAGAGAAAAACTTTGCAGTACAAATGTATATGTTAAATCATGGTCCTAATTTCTGATTTGACATTTTACATTGTATGGTTTTATCAATTGTCACACATGCAAATTGCAGGAGTGGCTGCTGTGCTCTAGAAAGACAGAAAAGGAGAAGGAAGATGAAGCTGCACTGTCTGTAACAGAGTCCCTTTTATTTCCCTCAGCCTTGAAGACCAGTACAACGATGAACACTTCCTGTCCTGTGATTCTGGTCCACACCCCTTACACCCTGGGGCCAATTTAAAAGATGACATGTCCGGAAGCCTATCTTCAATCCCGACCCAGGTTTCGAGGAGAACAGATACCTGCAAGAAGCAAGGCAATAGTGAGAATAATTTGATTAGACCACTGGCCCTGTATTTTGGTTATTTGGTGCCCAAGTGGAAACAAATTCTGTTGGTTATTAAATGGGAACAATCAAGCACCGTAAACTGTGTCAGTAAGTGGACGCTTGAGGGTGCTGTTGCCCCGTGAAACCCAACAGACAGATGCCAACACAGGTTTAAAAGCACCAAGAAGTAATTTAATTTTCTTCAATATAGTGCTTCTAAAGCACCACATTCACCACAATACACAAATAATCAATAATTAATAAATCACAATAATACAATCCTCCTCTCCTCCCAGCAGCTCTGTCACACTCCCTCCCAACTCCGGCTCTCTTGCTGGGTCTCCCATAGTCCTTTATATAGTCCTTGACCTGGAAGTGCTCCTGTCCTTCTGTCCATGTGATTCATTATCAGATGGAGACTTGTATCTTTCTTTAGCCCGGAAGTACTTCTGTTCCTCCATCCCCGTGACTTGGGAGTACTTCCGGGCTATACGGGAAACAAAAATCCCCTTGTCTCCCTGCAGCATCATACAATGGTCCTCAGGGTACCCAGCAGGGTTGTGAAGCCAAACTCCATCTTCCATGATGCCCTACGGGAATATATATATATATATATATATATATATATATATATATATATATATATATATATGGTTGAAAATAGTTTTACTGTCAAATAATGCAAAGAGTATGCGACACATGTTTCGCCCTAATTCTGGGCTCATCAGGCGTACACATTCACTGCACTACCTCTCGGGAATTGAACCTCGGACGTCAGCGCTAGAAGCAAAGCGCCTAACGTTCCGCCACGGTGTGTGGTTATATAATATATATATATATATATATTAGATTTTCAGGCAAGAAGGAGGTTATTTTTTAAAGTTGTTTAGGTTATTTGAAATCAATTATTATTTTGAAGGAAAATACAAAATATTACAAATAAAATCAATAGTGAAGCTGTTTAATTTTTTAATTAAATTTAAATTCAGAATGTATTTCCAAGTTCTCTTAAATCAGAATTATCATAGCTTAACTTCTGCCCTGAGCTGACATCCTGTGTAAATCCACTAACATGGTGGTCTGCTGTGCTTGTGTTAACATATCCAATGTACATTTGCCCTACCAGCTCTCATGAAAAGCACAACACTTTCATGAGGAAGGCAGTCAGTGAAAGAGCAACAAACATGTCCTATCATTAGAAATCACCACAAAGTTAAAGGTTTTGCCCACACTAGACAATCCTCAAGGATGTGGTCCTGAACCTCAACCAGTCAACCAAAATTTAAAATAACAGATCTCCCTATCATGTGCAAAAACAAAAAAATAAAAGTAGGAAAAAGTAAAAGAAATATATAATTCAATCTACTATGTAATGATTTGAGTAAATCTAATGAAATATCAGTTGGCATAATATCTAACTAAAGTAAAGCAAACCTTAAGGTTTAACAATTCCTGACTAAACATATGCCTGTTGTCAAAAGAAGATTTGGACACCCATGGAGAAGAGGTTCTGTAATGATTATAAGGAGGAAAGAGTAGAGATAAAAATACATTTTCTCCTAAAGTACCTTTGTGCTAAGTTTGAAGAAAATAACTGCTTGCCAAAACTGGTATCTGTTAAAAAAATAACACAAAGCCAAAATAAAACATACATTTTTAATTGATGAAGCCATTTTGGGTGAGTGACTAATTGTACCTGACCTGTCACAATCTTTTCATTTTTCTGAACTGTTTAGTAGTAAACCTTTCATTTTAACCTTTTATTGACACCTTTCAAATAAAATAAGATATACAGAATGGGCAATGCGCATATATAACCATGTACATTGTTACTCCAAAAAAAAAATCTCTCTATCTATCTATAGCATCAAGTCACTGAAATTTCTTGGATATTGATCTGGCCAGTTAAGTAGAAGAGGGGGTTGTTAATCAGTTTCAGCTGCTTTGGTGTTAATGAAATTAACAACAGGTGTACTAGAGGGGCAACAATGAGATGACCCCCAAAACAGGAATGGTTTAACAGGTGGAGGCCACTGACATTTTTCCCTCCTCATCTTTTCTGACTGTTTTTTCACTAGTTTTGAATTTGACTACAGTCAGTGAGGCAATACCTGGACCCTATAGAGTTTGCACAGGTAGTCCAATGTCACCAGGATGGCACATGAATACGTACCATTGCCAGAAGGTTTGCTGTGTCTTCCAGCACAGTCTCAAGGGCATGGAGGAGATTCCAGGAGACAGGCAGTTACTCTAGGAGAGCTGGAGAGGGCCATAGAAGGTCCTTAACCCATCAGCAGGACCGGTATCTGGTCCTTTGGGCAAGGAGGAACAGGATGAGCACTGCCAGAGCCCTACAAGATAACCTCCAGCAGGCCACTGGTTTGAATGTCTCTGACCAAACAATCAGAAACAGACTTCATGAGGATGGCCAGAGGGCCCGACATCCTCTAGTGGGCCTTGTGCTCACTGCCTGGCACCATGGAATTTCACTGGCATTTGCCATAGAATACCAGAATTGGCAGGTCCACCACTGGTTCCCTGTGCTTTTCACAGATGAGAGCAGGTTCACCGTGAGCACATGTGACAGACGTGATAGGGTCTGGAGAAGCCATGGAGAACATTATTGTAAGCTGCCTGTAACATCATTCAGCATGACCAGTTTGGTGGTGGGTCAGTGATGGTCTGGGGAGACATATCCATGGAGGGATGCACCGACCTCTACAAGCTAGACAACAGCACCTTGACTACCATTAGGTATCGGGATGAAATACTTGGACCCATTGTCAGACCTTATGCTGCTGCAATGGGTCCTGGGTTCCTCCTGGTGCATAACAATGCCTGGCCTTATGAGGCGGGAGTATGCAGGCAGTTCCTGGAGGATGAAGGAATTGATACCATTGACTGGCCCCCACGCTTGCCTGACCTTATTCCAACAGAACACCTCTGGGACATTATGTTTCGGTCCATCTGACGCCGCCAGGTTGCACTTCAGACTATCCAGGAGCTCAGTGATGTCCTGGTCCAGATCTGGGAGGAGATCCCCCAGGACACCATCCGTTGTTTCTTTAGGTGCATGCCCCGACATTGTCAGGCATGCATACAAGCACGTGGGGGCCATACAAACTACTGTGTACGATTTAGAGTTGCTGCAGTGAAATTTCGGCAAAATGGACTAGCCTGACACATCATTTTTTCACTTTGATGCTCAGGGTATCTTTGAATTCAGCCCTCTGTAGGTTGATAATTTTCATTTCCATCAAACGATGTGGCATCCTTTTGTTCCTAACACATTACCCATTCCATATCAGTATAGATATCCAGCATGATTTTTTTTCCCCACAATCAGACAAATATACAATAATACTGCATACAATTAACTATGCATTTATTTACGTGTATTTATGTTTCTCAAGAACTAGATGAGCCACCTGTAGCATGAAGAATTAAGGTCCTATCATTAAATGTTTTGTACAATTCCACTCTGTCCTCATCACAGATTCACATAAATGACCCTGCCCTGTCTCTCCAACTAGCTCCAACAAGCTGAGCCAAAAGAACATCAAAAGCACAACGAAACAAAAATGGCAACAATAAATCTGAAGGAAATCAAACAAAATATGGAAAAAAAAACTTTACAAAACTCATTGGATGACTAAAATTAAAAATTACAAGAAATTAAAAGGTTATGAGACCATAAAAACATAGTATGAATTGGCACAGTACCTGAAAAAATAAAAAAGCCTTAAATAGAGACAACTCCTGAACAAATACAATCATAGTAACCACAGCTTGGCCATTGCAATTGGCCACAGAACTAGACATCCTGGGAAAGAGGCAATGTGGTCACTGTAAGCATAACAAGGTGGAGTTAGAAATGCACTCCATTCTAGGCCCCATGAAATAAGGGACAAGTCATTCACTAAATTAACATTTGTTTCTCCAATTTAAATAGTACAGAAAATCTACAAATTATATTAGGAGGAAAAAGTTAGACCATGATGAAGGAAACTGGGCCCTGTCATAAGGAATATCACTTTACTTAAGTAAAGGACTATGTTGTGGTATTTAAAATGTACCATCTCAATATAGTTGGGCCCAAAAGCCTAAACAGTATTAACTCCAACCTTCTTTCAAAAAATCAGAAACATGAAAACAAAAACATTATATCTGGTCATTTTAAATATACTGAGTGGCAGAGATACCAAAAATAATTCTAAAAAACTTGTATAATATATAACAGTGTCTGAGAGGCGGAGTTCAGTCAGCAGGAGGGCAGACTTAGATGCTGCCTTCCGCTGAGCAAAATACTGTGGGTAGCAGGAAGAAAGAGAAAGCATGGTTGTTTCCACTGTCTGTTTAAGTATTTGCACTTCACAAAGTTAAAGAGTTCCTTAGAAATAGTATGTGTCAAACGAAACAACGTAAGTTCTGTTCATTTGTTTTTTGTTTGTATTATAATAGTTACGCTTGTAATTTCATTAACACTAAAATGTTTCTCAATAGTGCCTTTAGTTACAAAGGTACAACTTCAGTATTGCAACTTTAAGATTAATATTTACAATATGTAAGATTTGCAATGTGATTTTCCTTTATGTGTAATTTGAGAACTAAGAATAGATCTACTTTATTTTTTATTGAAGACCACACACCCACACTGTCATATGTACAGCTATATCTGCAAATTAAAAGTTTGGATTTGAAATCTACCTTCCAAGTGTTTTTATGGACACTCTACTGTGAATGCCAACTATTCCCGCACAACCAGAAGAAGTCCTTTAGTTGATTCTCTATTTCAAACAGTGTAACTTATTTTTGTATAGCACTCTAGATAGAGCAGGCGCAGAGTGCTGTGAACAATTCTCAGTTAAAATACAAGTATGGATTATAGTCAATTGCTAAGTACAGAACTGGTACACATACAGTATTAATGCAGATTTGTTAAAACACACAAATAATTAGGGAGACCAGAGTAATTATAAATGGAAACCCAACAATATGTGCTCATTAATTCATTGATTAAATTGTACCCATCAATTTATTTCCAAATCCTAGATCACAAAATCTTTTCTTCTGAATGTCTGTATTCAAACAAAGGCAGAATCAAGAGTGGGAATATAAAGGAATGCTGTGGGTTCTTCATATTTTATTTTGTATCTCTGTCTTTTTTGGGGGCCAGCAGTGATGTCTTATAGCTCCAGGAGATTTGCTTTGGAAACATCATTGCAAGGCTCATTAGCAAATCTAATTTGGGTAAATGTAGATGAGTATGAGCATGCCCAGATTCATATAGTGCATGCTAAAAGCCGGTAGAAATAGCAGCCATCAAAATATCATCTCAGGTTTTGAAAAAGTTAAATATTTTAACAGCATAGACAAATGCTAATACTGTACAAACATATCAGTTGTTCAAGACTAAAAAAACATCATCGAATCCCTACAGTGACAATAAAATTTAATTGATCAATTTTCTTTTTGCTATTTTATTAGTCTTCTCTTTCCTGTAAGTTGAAACAACATTGCTTAATAGACCTGCATGTAGTAATGGTAGATGGCCAAAAAAATTGTGAGAAAATAGTATTACAATAACATCAGGGTGCTCGGTTTTCAGTAATTATTGTAAAAGTTGTTATTGCCAATAAAACCACAAGGCACTGAGACAGTCCACTTTGTCTACGAAAACTACTCAGTGGTGGCTTCTCTCAGAAGGTAAGGAGCTGTGAGTTTGTGCCTCTTGCATGATTATTTGTGAGCTGTTGCCTTGCAATACATCTTTTGTTCAAACGTTACATCAAAATTCACAGAAAGTCCTAACTTCCTAAATTGTTTAAGAATAAGTAATCAAACTGCAAAGATTGTTACAATATCTAAAAATTTTGAACAATGATCCAAGCTGCACCGCCATCTTGCAGTTGATGCAAGAATGAAGGAGTGAAGGATCCTTATGCTTTAGTATTGTGCTTATTTGGTAGCAGCAGCATTGAATGAGCAAAACCATTAAGGAAAAAAAAATCTGCACTTTTTGGTTTGAGTGAGGTAAGTACCTGCTATCAAATTTGTGAAGGGCAAGCGTTAATGAATTTGTGTTTCATTTCTGCCACTCTTTGTAAGAAACTTTACTGTTCAGATATTTAATTCTATTAATTACATCTCAAGGAAGCACAGTGACTCAAAGCTCAGGGCACAGTTTATGGCCACAATAATCAGTTGAGCACAATTGGCAGATACTTGCCTACACAAGGACTCTTTAAAGACTCTTTAAGAGTTTGCTGAAGTTCAAAAAACATTTCCATGATTTCACCACACTCAAGGTAAAGCAAATTCAGTGGGGTTCACTCATCACTAGTGATGATGATCATACTGTAGAGTAATTATAGAGTATTGTGTGCATGTGACAAGGAAGTGGTCGGCTTCACAAACTCTGTCATGTGATACACTGTAATTATATAAAAGTCTTTATTACACTGCAGATGGACAATGGTGGTTGTTAATGCACTTGGCCAGTAACTGTGGTCCAGGTAGGGTAGAGTGCAGGTTGGAGTCCATTGTGGAGTGCTTTAAGAATTTATAATCATGGCTCTGGGAGGTATAGGCCATAGAATAAATGTAATGACTCAGATTGCTGGTCGTTTGTTAGAGGAGGAAGAAACTGCAATCCTTTCAATCATTCTTCTGTTAAATAGAGAGAGTGGGAAATAAGAAGAGGGGATTGTACTTATTTCTTTTTTTAGGACCCTAGATGACAGCATGGGTTTTGCACTGAAAATAGAATGGAAAATGTGTTATGTGGGTGATTAAAATTGTTTATATAATAAACTTTTAAAGATGACACTCTCTTCCTTGATTTCACACACAATGTATTGGACATATTGTACTTAACTGCAATTTGACCTTTTTATTGTTCATAGTGACTTTGGCACAATAGAAAAATGTGTATATAATTGTATATCTGGTTTTGGCCTTATTCACTGCTCCACTCGTGTTTGGTTCCTTCTGCTTAACATTCCGGTCTGCTTAAACCTAAGGTTGAGAACACTGGTCATCACAAACCCTCTCCTGTTACATCTGTATCAATGATAATATCACATTTGCATCACATCAATGACCAGCCTCACCAGATTAGATCCCTGGGCAGTAACCGTGGCCAGGATAAAAAGGTTCTAATAATGGATCATTAAATTCTGCAAATATTTACAATTTCTACTGCTTCTGTTAACACAGTGAATTCAAAGTCAAAAGATTGGTTGAAATTACATCAGCACATTAAGGTTTTGCAAGAGGAAGCAGATGTGGATGTTATACAAGCAGACTGTGTGAAGTTATGATCTACATTTCAAACACAGCACAGCTGTTTTTGACATGTTTTCACTGTGTAGTGTTTATCAACATATGGAATTTATAAATAATTTTTTTTATACTGTGGTTGCAGTAACAAGTTTTCTTTTAAATTGTGACTATAGTAGAAAAAAATCTCCAAGTAAATACAAGAAAAATATATTACATATGTTGAGTTTACCTCAATGTATGTAAAAGCAGAAAAAAAGCAGACTTTAAAACCAGATAATTAGAAAGGTGTGGTAATGTAATATTAGTTTTAATTTGTGGCGCCAAACTCTGGAATGCTGACCCAATTTAAAAATTATGTTCTCCTGTAATTGCCTCTAAAAGAAGAATTCTTCAAACGGTGACTTGTTTTCTCCTACTGTGTTATTATTCCCCTTATTTGCTTTCTTCCTTGTTATAGCCACTCATACACTGCAGTTTGTACTTCATAATTTGTCAGTTTTCAGCCATTTGTATTTCACTTTTGATGCAGTCTTCCTGGTGAGCACCACAGTGTCAACCTGCCAGACTCGACAGATCAGGCCGCGTTATCCTTACAAGCAGTCTATAGTTCTTCATGGGGAATCATCCTAATTCTGTGATATGTTTTCAGAATCCATCTTACCCACATGCCCAAATCACAGCAACTGTCTCTTTTCAATCCAGAGATCATGTTATACTGCCAAACTTATCACCTTATGACGAAGACTGAGACCACCTAGTGGTCCCCATGCAGAGTTACCAAATATCTACAGCTGTACTTGTAACATTGCTCAATACCCAGAGCTTGTTATCACAGGTGAGAATAGGCATGCACATTCAATGGAAAAGCAACAGCTGTCTCTTTAACACCATGTTCTTGGTATTACTTTATCAAAACTGTCATTGGTCACATTCACACCCTGAGACACCTGCACTCTTCCAATCCAGGCATCTTTACACCAATTACCAACTCTTTTTTAGCATATGATGTTTGATAGTCACACCAAACATTACTGAAAGTAAAACAAAAATACAGTATATTCCTTCTGCTTATATATCATAACAACACAGTGCTTTATTTGAAAAGACAACTACCTATTTAATTTTTAACTGACTTGCCTAATAAAGTAGGTAATCAATATCCTCAGTCTGACTACAGTGCCTGGTCATGTGGATTTTTAATGTTTAAATGTCTACATGTGTGTCTTCATGGAATTCAATTTTCCATCCTCACCCTTAAATTTGCAATTGATGATCCAAGCAAAATGACACCTTTTATTGGCTAACTAAAAAGATTACAATATGCAAGCTTTCGAGGCAACTCAGGCCCCTTCTTCAGGCAAGATGTATCTTGCCTGAAGAAGGGGCCTGAGTTGCCTCGAAAGCTTGCATATTGTAATCTTTTTAGTTAGCCAATAAAAGGTGTCATTTTGCTTGGCTTTTCTCTACATTCATAATGGCTAACACAGTACAACACCCTAGTACTACAATTGATGATCCCAAATTAGTCCTATGTATGACTGAATATTGGCCCTACACTCTTAAAATTAAAGGTGCAGAGGTTCCCATATTTGGTTCCCAAAAGACCCATCCACATCCAAAAAGAACCTTTATTTATTTAGGTCTGGGACAGTCTCCATACAGTAAATAACCATGAGTAGACGGTAACAGATTTGTGAAATAACAATGGGTTCCTGATTTTAAAAGAACTCTAACTGCATACTATAACACAGGCTCTGGTGTTCATAATCTGTTAGTGCCCTGTTAGCTAGCCTAAAGATTTCTTTATTTTCGTTCTCATATTAGGAAGTTTTTCAATGCACAAAGAATCAATTTCCCACAATGAAATTCTGCTTTGTCAAGCAGAGGTTCTGTCAGTAACCACACAACTCTGTGAAGAACCATAAAGTGCCATTAAAGAAGCAGTATTTTTCGGAGTGTATTTATGAATGACTTTATATTCCTGCCTTTTGCCAAAAGCTGCCAGGGTAGGCCCCTGCCTCCTGCAACCCTGTATTGGATTAAGTGAGTTTGACAATATTATATCATGTTATGCTTTGTGAAAGCTCCGCTTGAATGATTCCATATGTAATGAAAACTAAACATTTATTCGTACTATGAAATGTGCCATAAAGACTAATTGCAGACCAGGGTGCTTATTTTCAGGATTAAAGACATCTGTATCTGTAATTTTTGACTGTAGCCAGTCTCTGAATCAGATCCTGGATTGTGTCTTTTATAGATCTCCAGAATTAATTAACTCAGCGCTTACTAGTTTCAACACTTCTATGTCTGGGAAACTCCTGTAATAGCTGCAGATTTTCCCTGCAATTGGGCTTTTGATTAGAAGTTCCATCCTGCTTTTAGCTGAACTTGGTGTTTAGACAGACTGCAGATTGTCCTGTATTTGTACTCAAAGTATACAATTAATCAAATGTAGCAGAACATATATTTATGTACTGTAAACTTTTAAAACCCAGAAATACATTTATCATCTGTCCCAGTTTTGTTAAAATGATTACTATTTTTTTCTTAAATGACTTTAAAAATTTGTTTTTCCAATGAACAAATACACTGTAGCTATGAATGAAAACAGATAAAAGCCTACAGTACAGCAAAAGAGTGAAATTAATTCACTTTTTAAAAACAATTGAAAAAAAAATAGTCTTCAAAGACTCCTGAACAAACTTTCACCATTAATTATATGTCTGTATTATGTGTGTATTATTTATTTCTTGATGTTATGTATTCATTGTGATTCTTGTCTAATTTTAATTTGCTTTTCTTTGCTTGTAACAAATTTTTGACATCTTGTAAAGCACTTTGAGCTACGTCTCGTGTATGAAAGTGTGCAATAAAATAAATGTCGTTGACAAATTCTAGGATTTTTTTTTTTTTTGTGGGAAAGAAAAACCCACACTGCAGACCTATTTTAAACTTACTAGTTTAAATTGTGAAAACTAGTAAAAAAACAAAACTAGTAAAACTGAAAGCGTGCTAACCATACACTAATTAACAAATTGCAGGCATCTGTACAGGCCTCAAGGATAGGAAAAGACCTTCCAGGCTAGAGCACGAACCACACTGTCCGCACTTACATAACCAGCTGAAAAAAACACTATCCACATGAAACAACTCAGTTCCCAGTGGATCGATTTTGTTTAAATTTGCCACACTTACTGTAAGTCTTTTGTCAGGAAAGTTTCATTTTCATTGACATGTCTGAATGAAGCCTGGTGCACAAACTTTTGAAATTGGAAAATCTCCCATTGAAAAGCATGGCCGAATTTGCAAACTCATCTATCTTTAAAAAGAGAAACATTCTATGTGACAGTTATGGATTAGTTTGCTGTTTTAAATTTACCTTGAGAGAGATCACTTATATTTTTATATTATGTATATGTTCCTCTTTTACTTATTCTACAGCAGCTTCTTATTGCAAAACACATACCCAATACAAGTTAGTCAAATGCCAACAGAGATGTGTCTGCGTGAAAGCTGCTGGTGCGCCATCTCTGTTCTCCTGCTGCTAGGTAAGATAATTATAAAAGTACAAAAAAAGGAATATGTAAGCATTACTCAATAAGCAAAGAGCGAACAAATACTTACTCAATATTTAAGTTACATTAAAAACAACCTCACAGCTGCATTATCTGCACATTATCATTATTCAGTATTTTTCAGACACTGATTTATCAGCAAAGCTCCAAATCTTGCAGTCTATCATGATCTGAAACAGCCAAACATTTTACATTGGGACCAAAACAGAGATTTTAATTCTCCATAGGGTGCATCTTTGAAAAATGTTATGTGCCTCTTTGCACTGTAAAAAGAGCCACTGTGTCACTTGAACATATATCACCAATGATACCCTTGTATCTGGTCCCTCTGGTAAATTCAATATAAAACAAAGAAAATCTTGCCAATCTAAAAATCTTTTTTATCACATTTCTTGTAGGAAATGTCCAGCCATTTGAGTAATTAAAGTCAAAGAACTTATTCTAGAACACTTTACATTCCTTGATCATAGTCACATTGATCTTTCTGTTTGTGTTCATTCACAGAGCTTCACAGACACTTTTAAAGAATATCAGAAAAAGCTAAGCTTAATCTCACCCTGGGATCACATATTTCTCCAAGTTTCAATGACCACCCACATTTTTCATCTCTCCCTTTGTCTTCCCTAAAGGCAGCATTTTCATATATACTCTCATCTTATTCTTTTAATCTGACCTGGCTTTGCTCCCTACCCCCTATATACGATTCCTGCTTTTAAATTTCAGTTAGAACGTAAGAAGTTTGACAAATTAGAGAATACCATTTAGTCCATCAAGTTTGTTTGTTTAGCTAATAGCTATGCTGTCCCAATATGTCTTCCAGAGATTTCTTAAAGGTTTTCAAGGTTTCATCAACAACATTTCATGGTAGCTTGTCCCAGAATCCTATAACCCTTTGTGTAAAGGAATGCTTCCTGGCTTCAGTCTTAACTTAACTTCCCCTTAATTTCCACTGGTGCCCTTGAAGACGTTGATTCACCCTTAAACTGAAACTGAATTCAACTGGATCTAACTTATCAATTCCTTTGGGGATTTTAAAGACCTGGATTAGCTCCCCAAGCAGTCTCCTCTGCTCAAGACCAAGCAATTTTAATTCTCTAATCTGTCAGAGATCTCTGCCCTGGGATGTACCTGGTTGCTCTTCTCGACACAGCTTCAAGTGCTGCTACGTCTTTTTTGTAGCATGGTGATCATAACTGCACACAATACTTCAGATGTGGTCTCACTAGTGTGTTACATAGTCTAAGCATAAAGTCTCCCAATTTATATTCAGGAAGTTTTATGATATAACCTAACATTTTATTTACCTTTTATTGTATCTACACATTGATTAAAAGATGAACATGTTGTGTCAGCACAAACAGTGTCTCCCATCTTGTCTTTATAATTGACATTCCTGCTGTCCATGTGTAGCATTTTGCACTTTTCTACATTTAACTGCACTTTTTCAAGTGTTCATCGAATTCTAAAGCTTGTCCAAGTCTTTTTGAATTCTTTTTTGCTGCCTCCTAAGTGCTTGCCATTCCTCCAATTTAAGAGCCATCTGCAAATTTCACAAGTTTACTAACTGTAGCAGAATCGATGTCATTAGAAAATGTAACAGACTCAGGACAGACCCCTGAGGTGTTTGGAATATTCCCCTTCTATCTGTACCTTGTAACTTGTTGGTTAACCATCTTGAGATCCAGTTTTGTAGGTTTCCTCTGATGCTTAGAGTTTCTAGTTTCAGAATTGATCTTTGGTGTGAGACCAACAACACACACCTGATAAAGCTATACATCCAAAAGATTCAGTCTTTAAGCTTTTTTTTCCTTTTCAGTGTGGTGTTAACTGTTACATTTTTTTTCTTTGCAGATGCATACTGACTCAATCCTACACTAACTCCACATTTAGTATAGTCTATTAATGCGTATAATTACATTTTTTTATCAGTTTTTTTTAATATGACTAATTGTTGCAAAAATATGTAATCAACAAATATGTGACTCATATTCACTCTTTGATAAAGTAACTAAAAAATTAAAATGCTCCAAACTTCAAATCATTTAGCTAAGTCCATGAATACACCTGAATGTTACATCATGAATACCCTTTCTGTCTTGCTAATAGTCTAAATTACAAAACCTTACATTCTGTTTATGGTCATTCAATCAAGTATTAATAAAATGGATTATGTTTTTGTGTTAAATCACTTCAATTACATTTTGAAAACCTTTATTTACACTTAGGAATTAAGTGTTTTTTCATCTATTTGTTACCTCAAAAACATACAAATAGATATCTCAGTTGAAGTGATTTATTAAGACAACTAAAGGTGATGTCACATTATGTAACTTTTTAACACTGGATATGTCGGAGTTACCATGTCAGTTTACAGGACGGAACAGCACTGGGCATGTCACATTTAGCAACTGTAAGCTGAACACCCAGCACAGTCATGCTTTCCCCTTTCTTTGACAGCCACTACCATGTTACATGACAGAGCCAGTGCTGTATGAAGGGTTAACAGATATGGCGAGTTCAGCCACAATATCAGACCTTTTTCTTCTTTTTTCCCCCATTCTGTTGTGGTATGTAAAACACAAGACAGCAGGCAGACATGCTTCACTTCTGTTTGTGAGGTCCAAAATACCCACATTCCATATCCATTATATGCATTGTACTTCTGGATAAACATTCACTGATTGTCAGCTCTCATGCACATAAAGTCCTCCCCTACAACTAAAGACAAACCTTTTGTCTGGGCAAGTCACAGAGTAGTTAAAGTGAGCCACTGGGCATGTGATATTACACAACTGCCCTGACTGCCTCCAACTTGATAAGATTATACAAATGAAGGATACAACTTAGGGTTGCCAGATTAGAAAATTAGAAATAAAATCTCTCTGTGTATTACTATATATATAAATTTATACATACTTCCTACACACCCAGACTAATATATTATATAAAAGTAGAGACATAAGTTAAAAACATAAAGTAAGGATTTTAATGGGTTATGTGGAAAACAATTGTAAAATCATTTCAAAATTATTTAATACAAGCTAAAAAAATTCTGTAAAAGTGAAATAATTTGAAAATATTTATTTAATACAGACAACAGAGAAATATTATTATTATTTAATACAGGCAGTTAGAAAAAAAGTGGGCCGTGGCAAGTAGTAATAACACACTTTGTTGACACTGTATGTTGCAATGCTGATACACCAGTGCAGCTGGAGAGCAAAATGGTAACAGTGTCGCTGTCCTCGGCCAACCATAGCAACTGAACAATTTGCAAACAGGCAGCAAACACTAGTTCCCTCGTTACATTTGGGTTATTTTCATCAAGAGAATCTGAGAAAAGAAAGTATAATTACTTATAAAGTTACAACTAAGTAGTGTAAGAAGGTAATAAAATACATTTTTATTACAAAATTTGAGAATGAACTAAATACGGGACATTTGGGTGTCCCTGAAAGGTCAGTATGGGACAGGAGACAAAATTATCAAATATGGGACATGTCCTGTATATAAGGGACGTTTGGCAACCCTAGTGCAACTGAAAATCAATTGAAAAGTTGCTTAATGTGTCATGGCCTTAATAGTCATCATTATATGAGACTGGATGCAAATTCCAGCCTGGCCTCTGTCTCTGCAAGTTGCATGTTTTTCCTGAGCATCTTTGGTCTAATACTGACTCCAAAAACATGGCATGAGTGTGGGCTGCAGTGGGTTGGCATCTAATTCTTTCTATCATGGCTATCTCGTAGCAGTCAATGATTACTATGTTAAAGAAGAAATTCACTACAGCATCTGGGTGTAACCATCAAGGATCTGAAACAGATACCCCAGAAAATATTCATAAAAATCAAACTAATATTTCTCAGAGCTGTACAACTGTTTTTTTCTAATACACTTTTGCTATATATGCTGCTTTTTCAAAACAGGCTTAGGTTATGGATGTGTAAGGGTTAGTCTTTGACGTTATATTTAGTTTCAATTCTGTTCAGTTTATTGTATAATGCTCTTCACGTAGTGCAAGCTCAGTAAACATAACTACAAACTTACAAAAAAGAAAGTAATTTGAAATTAATTATTGTAATTGGAGCCTAACAATACCAGTCCATTAAATAATTGTTGAACTATAATCTGTGGTGCAGTGGTTTTGAAAAGGAGTATATCAATTTAATTTGGAAGAGTCAAATCAAATACGGTAAATTGGCGCTGAAGTTAGTGCTGCTACCATACAATGCTTGTGGAGTCTTGATTAGAATCCCTGAATGTTCAGTGTAGGGTTTAAACATTCTTCCAATGTACACTTGGATTTTTGTCCAGGTGTTCCAATTTATTTCTTCATATAAAAGACAAAACCATTAATTCTTACAGGATTCATCTCTCCACGATCACGCTGCTATGCTAACAACAAGCCATGGATTACAAGTGACATCAAGGGCCTTTTGAACCAGAAGAAAAGGGCTTTTAAAGACGGTGATCAGCATGAGCTCAAGCGCATGCAGAAGGAGCTCCGAGTCCAACTCAGGGCGGCGAAGGAGCAGTACAGGAGAAAGCTGGAGCAGAAGTTGCATAATAACAGCATGAAGGAAGTGTGGGATGGGATGAAGATCATCACTGGCTGCAGCTCGAAGTGGGGTACCACCATCGAGAGAGACGTAAAGAGAGCAAACCAAATGAACAACTTCTTTAACAGGTTTGACCACCCTAACCCACTCTCACTCTCACCTCGGAGTACTGCACCCTCCACACATCCTTCTGCTGATGCCAGCATAGGAGAGACATCCCCACCCATAATTACAACAGCGCAAGTGAGCAGAGAGCTGAGGAGACTTCGTGCCAGCAAAGCAGCGGGTCCAGATGGAGTATCGCCACGACTGCTGAAGGTCTGTGCATCGGAGCTGGGGGGTCCTCTACAGCGCATCGTCAACCTGAGCCTGGAAAAAAAGGGAGAGTCCCGAGGCTTTGGAAAACATCTTGCATCACCCCAGTCCCAAAGGTATCACGTCCTAGTGAGCTGAATGACTTCCGGCCTGTTGCTCTGACATCACATGTGATGAAGACCATGGAGAGGCTGCTGCTTCACCACCTGTGGCCACAGGTTCAACACGCCCTCGACCCTCTGCAGTTTGCATATCAGGAAAAGGTGGGAGAGGAGGATGCCATCATCTATATGCTACATCGATCCCTCTCTCACTTGGACAGAGGCAGTGGTGCTGTAAGAATTATGTTTCTAGACTTCTCTAGCGCCTTCAACACAATCCAACCTCTGCTCCTTAGAGACAAGCTGACAGAGATGGGAGTAGATTCATACCTGGTGGCATGGATCGTGGACTATCTTAAAGACAGACCTCAGTATGTGCATCTTGGGAACTGCACATCTGACATTGTGGTCAGAGATCGTTCCTCCCCCAAACTATGTGACTCTTCAATTCCACCCGGGGAGGGGGGGTAAACGTTAACATTATACAAAGTTATTGTCTGTTTTTACCTGCATTATTATCAATCTTAATTTAATATTGTTTTTTCTGTATCAGTAAGGTGCTGCTGGAGTAAGTCAATTTCCCCTTGGGATTAATAAAGTATCTATCTATCTATCTATCTATCTATCTATCTATCTATCTATCTATCTATCTATCTATCTATCTATCTATCTATCTATCTATCTATCTATCTATCTATCTATCTATCTATCTATCTATCTATCTAGTGTATTAATCATGGTTCAGAAAGATGGCGAAGGGGCTGAATGGATGGATGTATCAAGTAAAATGCTGTATAACCTTTGTCACATGTGTGCTTGCGAGACAGTTTATGGGCTCAAATAGTTGCAGTTACCCGCAGAACTGGGGGTTGGCGCTGCCCTCTAATTCTTCTTTCCTTTCTTCAGGCAGAATTGAAGAAACCACCCAATAATGTCTCTTCCGGTTCCAACCTTCAAGATTATGCCTCTTCCTACACATCACTTCCTGCAGACCCACCTATATATACTACCCTCATTTCCTTTTGTGTCAGTTTCTTTTTTTGAACTCTGTCTGTAAAGACGTCATTTTTTTGTGTGCGACAGTATATGGAGAATTCCCCCAAACCTTTGACAGTGTCCCTGTGTTTATTTTACACCTTCTATTGCTTAAGTTATACCCTCAATGCTGAGATAACTAAATTATTGGTTAAGAATCAATTAGCTTCTGGATACTAGTATTTATTCTTTACACAGTATTTCAGACTACTAGTAAATGTTCTGTAAATACTCAACTGAATCAAAGCGTTTCAAAGTCTGTCACAAAATGTAGATAGGCTAGAAAATGTCAGGGTAAACTCAACAGAACCATGTAATTGAATATGTTTTGAGAATAGATAGACAGACAAAAATTTCAAAGCTTTTTAGCTCTGCTATAAAGTAATGTATTATTATTATTTTAAGTGAATTCAGAAGTTTGGAACCTTACAGAACAGACCACCTAGCATAAAGAAATTAATAAAAAAAAAACTCCTCACTTGTAGCCTTCCAAGACTGTTAAACTTGGCACAGTGACTCTTACTTGAAGAAATAGTATAGAAAACAAATAGCTGTAAGGATTGTAGGCCAAAATCTTACATAATCCCATGGCGTATAACATGCTCTTAGTTTAAGTACTTTTTAAAACTGATTTCTACAAGTTGCTTTTCCTTGTGCATAAAGGTTTCTTTAACTAGCCACAGGAAATAAAAATATAGATTTAATCTGTTTCCAATAATTCAAAAGTATTCCTAATCTATGTGGGGCTCCCTTGTATTAGCTATTTATGAAAGATCACCTGCAAATATTTCAGTGCTAAAAATGTTTTCACTCCTAGTACAGGAAATGATGTATCCCTTTTGGAATTTTGGTATTTCTTCTGACACAACAAAGATGTAACAATGGTGTCCCAAGGGAGAAACCCAAGAAAGCAAGTAACACAGAAACCCCACTGTCTGACTCCAGCTGAGACAGACTGTTCATGTGAAAGTCAGACACACCAGTTTCCTGAAAGTTATGTGAGACATCAGTGTTTTGGCCAGAGTGCTGATTATACACAAGTGCAGTGTTTTGTATAAACCTATGCCAGCGCAGCTCGTGGGCGTCTAATCAAAGCCCCTAGCTATAAAAAGGTGCAGCCTGAAAAACTATTAAACAATGTTTCTTTAATGTTTCTAGCATATATGCTACATGAAGTTACTGATGTTATAATCATTTGATCAAGGAGTCCTTATTTCATAGTTCTTTCTTTGGGAATACTTTGAATAGAAATCAAAAACCTTTTCATATGATTGTAATGACAAGGAGTCAGAAACATGACGAAAAGAGTGTAAGGAGTCTAAAAGACTTTAAAGTAGACCAGGACTTTTACTGGCCTACTCAGAAGAGGCATCACTCCAAGTCAGCCAGCTCCAACCACCTGTAAGCTTTGGCAGACTAAAAAAATGTTAATCTGCCTTAAAGTTTAAAAAAGTAAAGAGAAGTCCAAAATATTATCCCAAAAGTGCCTCATAACTGAAAGAAAACCATCAAATTCTGGCTTGTAGAGACAAGTTCCATAATGAATCTTTATAAATAAACAAAAACAAAAATGCTCAAAAGACCAGAAATAACCATAAATGTTGTGCATAAAAAAGGCAAACTAATACGCAATTCACAAGGCAAATCCCAGAAACAAGCAAATAATCACAAAAAGAACTAGTAAATCCAAGGAAACAGTCATACGCACAATGACTCCAAATAACATATATTGATCCACTGCTGGGTCTGGACTGATGTCAGAGTGGCCCCAGCTCTTGGGGTTCCACCAACAGAATACAAGGAATGGACACCACTTTAAAGAAACAGTACAGGATAAAAAGAATAATAAATAAAACTATCAGAAATAACATAAAAACCTGAAAAATAATTTCTCAGACATAACCAGGGCACCTTATGGAGGTGCTGCAAGAGTAAGCACTAGCTTGGCATCCATATAACAAAATTGGGCGACTCGTAATGCCAAGTGTGATTTTAGGGCTCATCTTGGAAGCTTTAATTTGTTTCAGATTAGAGGTAAATTGAGAAAACGAGTCATGAGAGATAGCAGATGAAAAAAGTGTGTTTTTGGATTTTGGGAATTGGAGAGACATAGTTACTAATGCTGAAGGCAAGTGAAGGCAAATCTAGAATGGAAGAACCAGTTTGCTTGAGTTTATTATAATACTTTGCAGTCTGTCTGTGTATTATTCCTTTGTGTGTGTTACATTTGAATAAACATTGGTTTCATGAGTATTTCATCTCTTTGTTGATATTCTGAAATTGGGGAGATGCCAGTAAAGTGCACTCCATTTACATTAGCAAGGAGAAGCTTAGGTTTGGACAGTATTTCATTTAATAAATTCAAGGTTGAATTTCAGCATTTTATAGATGATGTTGCCCTTTTAGGGCAGTATGGTGGTGCAATGGTTGGACGGGAATTAGTGATTAATTTAAATGTGCTATACAGCCTTTCAATAAACATATTTTTATTTAGTATAATACAGTTTGTTTACTGCAATTGTACCCCACAGGAAGCATACCAATTACCACTGGATTTAGTATCATACCAGGAATTATTTAATTTGGAAGATTAAAAGAATGAAAATTCTCCAGGAAAAACAGGATCAGGAGTTTAAGCTTTTGTCTTTTGTGTTAATTCATTCATGTTTTTAAATAGAAGTGAAAAACGGATTACTTTTTTAAGTCTTCTGTTTAATAGACTCAAACCTGTTAGTAATTCAATGAATTTAGGGACATCTGGAAATGTTGAGTATTTTTTTGTATTACCTTTTCATCAATATTATTTATAAAAATCATTTCAGTTAGTTTGCAATTGGACTGGATTATGTGTGTGTGAGTGTGCATGGGGTTGGCTTCTGCTTTACAGCTAGTGTCACTGGGTTAGGGTTTGGCCTCACTTGAATCTGAATTGAATGTTTCTTTGAGAATGATACAGTGGTGTGAAAAACTATTTGCCCCCTTCCTGATTTCTTATTCTTTTGCATGTTTGTCACACAAAATGTTTCTGATCATCAAACACATTTAACCATTAGTCAAATATAACACAAGTAAACACAAAATGCAGTTTGTAAATGGTGGTTTTTATTATTTAGGGAGAAAAAAAAATCCAAACCTACATGGCCCTGTGTGAAAAAGTAATTGCCCCCCTGAACCTAATAACTGGTTGGGCCACCCTTAGCAGCAATAACTGCAATCAAGCGTTAGCGATATCTTGCAATGAGTCTTTTACAGTGCTCTGGAGGAATTTTGGCCCACTCATCTTTGCAAAATTGTTGTTATTCAGCTTTCTTTGAAGGTTTTCTAGCATGAACCGCCTTTTTAAGGTCATGCCATAGCATCTCAATTGGATTCAGGTCAGGACGTTGACTAGGCCATCCAAAGTCTTCATTTTGTTTTTCTTCAGCCATTCAGAGGGTGGATTTGCTGGTGTGTTTTGGGTCATTGTCCTGTTGCAGCACCCAAGATCGCTTCAGCTTGAGTTGACGAACAGATGGCCGGACATTCTCCTTCAGGATTTTTTGGTAGACAGTAGAATTCATGGTTCCATCTATCACAGCAAGCCTTCCAGGTCCTGAAGCAGCAAAACAACCCCAGACCATCACACTACCACCACCATATTTTACTGTTGGTATGATGTTCTTTTTCTGAAATGCTGTGTTCCTTTTACGCCAGATGTAACGGGACATTTGCCTTCCAAAAAGTTCAACTTTTGTCTCATCAGTCCACAAGGTATTTTCCCAAAAGTCTTGGCAATCATTGAGATGTTTCTTAGCAAAATTGAGACGAGCCCTAATGTTCTTTTTGCTTAACAGTGATTTGCGTCTTGGACATCTGCAATGCAGGCCGTTTTTGCCCAGTCTCTTTCTTATGGTGGAGTCGTGAACACTGACCTTAATTGAGGCAAGTGAGGCCTGCAGTTCTTTAGACGTTGTCCTGGGGTCTTTTGTGACCTCTCGGATGAGTCGTCTCTGCGCTCTTGGGGTAATTTTGGTCGGCCGGCCACTCCTGGGAAGGTTCACCACTGTTCCATGTTTTTGCCATTTGTGGATAATGGCTCTCACTGTGGTTCGCTGGAGTCCCAAAGCTTTAGAAATGGCTTTATAATGTTTACCAGACTGATAGATCTCAATTACTTCTGTTCTCATTTGTTCCTGAATTTCTTTGGATCTTGGCATGATGTCTAGCTTTTGAGGTGCTTTTGGTCTACTTCTCTGTGTCAGGCAGCTCCTATTTAAGTGATTTCTTGATTGAAACAGGTGTGGCAGTAATTAGGCCTGGGGGTGGCTACGGAAATTGAACTCAGGTGTGATACACCACAGTTAGGTTATTTTTTAACAAGGGGGGCAATTACTTTTTCACACAGGGCCATGTAGGTTTGGATTTTTTTTCTCCCTAAATAATAAAAACCATCATTTAAAAACTGCATTTTGTGTTTACTTGTGTTATATTTGACTAATGGTTAAATGTGTTTGATGATCAGAAACATTTTGTGTGACAAACATGCAAAAGAATAAGAAATCAGGAAGGGGGCAAATAGTTTTTCACACCACTGTATGTAGAGAATAGCAACCCAGTAATAACATCTTTGGGATCCCACTTGTCTATGGAAAGTGTTGGTTATACATTCTCAATCCTTGGTTTTGCACAGTAAAGAATACAGTTTAAATATTTGTATTACTACTTGTGGTGGCTAGGGTTGGCTCCACAATACTTAGTAACACTTGCACTCGAAAACCATCGATAACATGACTGAGATGAGCTGAATAAATGAGGACACAAACTGTCAGCAAGAGGGTGCTGCCAAAAGTACAAAGTGTTTTCATTAAACCATCAAAGTGTTTTAAAAGTGCAGGGCTCTTAAATAAATAAATAATCTGAGATTTTTAAAAAAGTGCCCGTGAGGGTTAAAAATTCAAAATAAATACTTCCTTAAAACAACATTAAAATTCATAGACACTAATCCATTCTTAAAAAATCACAGAGTCATAATGCCTCCTCTGCTCACCTAATCAGGTCCATTGAGCAGGCACAATAGCGCAGTAAAACCTTACAACAGACTCAGGTCCTGCCTCCAAACCTAGGCTTCCATGGGCTGCCATGCAGAGTCTTACTCCCTTGACACTCTTGTCACTCCCTTCTACTTCCTGCCACTCCTTGGACTTAACACGCCAGCCCTCCTGGAGAAGATAGGTAGCTTCTGCTGCCCCCCAATATGCTCTACAGGAGCGACCTCAGATCTCTTTAAGCATTGGTACACACTTCTCCGCTGGGCTCACATACTTGGCCGCCTGCCTCCATTCTCAAAACAGCACTTGCCCTCTTCTGTTTTGTTCACATTAACCTCAGTATCTCATTCATTTTTTCCTCCTCTCTGCTTCACACCCAGGCGCTTTTTTCAATCTGCCATTGTGTGCAGGTGCGTAATCTCGACACTCCAGAGCATGAATGAAGCAATCGACTGAACCGCACATGTCTCCATGTGAATTGGCAATCAGTTGATCATCCCAATCAACACCCTAGTTCAACTCGTGAACACTTTCTTGTGCACCTGCACTCACATGGAGCCTGATAGCATCTGCCATCAATCATTTATGTATAAAATTGCACATCGCTACAAACCTGTTTCATTACATTACTATCTACTCTTTGATATTTAATTTTCTCTCTTCTCATGTGCTTCTGATTTTGTATGGTGGCACCATGTCTTATGTTTGAAATTTTACATTTTGTCATTCTATTTTCGAGTTTCCACATTGTCAGTGTGTTTGCATGTATTTTTCTCCGGTCATTCATTTCCTCCTCCAACGAAGTGCATTTCAGGTTAACTGGAGACTCAAACTGACCCAGTACAGGCATATAAGTCAGTGTGCCATGCAAGAGACTGGCTCCCTTTTCAGTATGGTTCTTTCCTTACACTAGCAACCATTAAGATAGATTCCAACTGCACTCAACCTTGAATTGGATTAAGTGGGGATGTGAATTTCATGTTATGTCTTGCTGTCAATCTATAAGCAATTGATCACAATATAGTGAAAGTGCAGGGAGCAATAAAAATGTAATCCTTGATTTACATGTAACTGGTCTTTGGTTCCAGACAAAAATATATGTACGCAACATTGGTATATGATATGCATGTAATGTGCTAATGTATAGAGGCTTATAGGGAATAAAAGGCAGCTGATTCCTAGAAGCATCCATCCCACTGAAGTGCATCAGGCAGCAAAAGAGTAATATATTGAAACTACATAGCTTGTTTGTGCTTATTGCCATTATGTACATGTCAGACTATTTTTGGTATTTGATGACCACATTCTAAAATGGTAATATCTGATGCCAACAGCAGTCATACCATTTCACGGATGAACATTACTTTTACATTTCTGTTGTTTACCAACAGAATACATTAAATAAAAGGTTCAAGGACTCAGGTCAAAATGCTGCCATCCAGTTAAAAATTATAATAAGCAAAATAAAGAAGGGTATAATGTCAGGCGTGTGCCATGCGCAGACATGGCCCTTAATAATAAAACACCAGTAAATTCACAAAAGATTACAAACAGGTTAGTCAAGCCAACATGATGGCACATAAAAAGTAAGAATATCCTAGAAGAGAATGAAGGATTGTATATTAAAGTATTTAAACATTTGTAACAGAAGAATAGTTTTTTTTGTTTAGCTACAGTTCCAAGGAAAGGTAAGCGCATTTGTTGAAACAAAGACTAACCAGTTTAACTCACTGTTCAGAGGGTTTGTTCTCAGAATTTTGCAAATAACTAATACAACTTTAAAGAAGATACTGAAAAATAACAAAAAGTGAAAGTCAAGGCAATTAAAAGATTGCAAGGCTGTGACATTTAGTGTAGGTCAGAACGTTTTGCAGAACCATTTGAAGCTGTTTGAAGTAATTTGTGGGGAATGTCGAAAGGCATTGAAACAGCTGAGATGTGTTTCTTTCCAGATTTATTGGGCCGACCATGAATAAGCACAATTTCTCATGAAAGAAACTTTCTTCAGAAGGCCTTACATAGATTTGAAACATGCAGTTGCATTAATAAAGATTCCAGCTTTGAATAGACTGCTATTAGAAGGTTAACTGCTAGATTTCAAGCAAAAGGTAAAGCCTATAGGCATTTTAGTATACATTAACATTGAACTGAATTGAATTGTATTGCTAAATAACACAGTTGCTATGAATTTGTCTTGGTGTTACAGTCATACAAAATAACAGTAAATAATGCTGTACTCATCCATTATCTGATGCTTATCCAGGTCAGGGTCATGGAGATAGCAGTCTAAACGATGATGCCCAGACACCTCTCCTGTGTGTCTTGGGCTTGCCCCACTGTCTCTTCCCAGTTGGACATGCCTGCAACACATCCCTAGGGAGGCGAACAACAAATAATTTTATTGTGAACAAAAATCACAATAAATGCAAAAAACATTATAACAATGTGAAGAATTGCACTCATGGCCCATTCAAAATATCTTTTAATAAAGTAAACACTGGTGTTGATCTCGCTCCCAACCCAAGCGAGATCCTGCCCCAAGTGAAGGAGTGCAAGTATCTCGGGGTCTTGTTCACGAGTGAGGGAAGAATGGAGCGGGACATCGACAGGCAGATCGGCAGACAGGCAGTAATGCGGACTCTGCATCGGTCTGTCGTGGTTAAAAATTAGGTGAGCTGTAAGGAAAAGCTCTCAATTTACCAGTCAATCTACGTTCCTACCCTCATCTATGGTCATGAGCTATGGGTAGTGACCGAAAGAATGAGATCGCAAATATAAGCAGCCGAAATGAGTTTCCTCCGCAGGGTGTCTGGGCTCTCCCTTAAAGATAGGGTGAGAAGCTCAGTCATCCGGGAGGGGCTCAGAGTAGAGCCGCTGCTCCTCCGCATCGAGAGGAGTCAGATAAGGCGGCTCGGGCATCTGATCAGGATGCCTCCTGGACGCCTCTCTGGTGAGGTGTTCCGGGTACGTCTAACCGGGAGGAGGCCCCGGGGAAGACCCAGGACATGCTGGAGGGACTATGTCTCTCGACTGGCCTAGGAACGCCTCGGGATTCCCCCGGAAGAGCTAGAAGAAGTGGCCGGGGAGAAGGAAGTCTGGGTATCTTTGCTCAAGCTGCTGCCCCTGCGACCCGATCTCGGATAAGCGGAAGAGGATGGATGGATGGATGGATGGATGGTGTTGATCTGCGAAATTTGCCAGTGTTTTTCACAGTGACCATACTTTGTTCACCTGTGACATTGTTTGTTGAGTATTTTCCATGAAATTTGCTATGCCTAGAACAGTGTTTCCCAACCTTTAAGTATTTGTGACCCAGTTTTTCATAACAGTTTTAATCGCGCCCCCATAATGTTTTTTTGAAAGGACCCACTAATACCAATTTGTTCTTTTTTAATTAATGATATATCATAGATGCATATTTTATTATGCCTACTTAACTTTCATCGACATTTATCTAACTCTATATTTATTTTTCTAGTATCAGAATGTAGTTTAAGTTAATTTGTTTTAGTTTCAATAGATGTATTTTTCATATTTTCGATTCTTGTTTTCTTTTTTTTACATCTTCGCGCCCTCCCTTTTTGTTACTTTGTGCCCCCCAAGGGGGGCCCACCCTACAGTTTGAGAACCACTGGCCTAGAAGACTACCGTATAGTCAAGTATAAGTCGGGTCTTGAAACCCGAAAAATCGATCATAAAATCAGACCCCGACTTATACACCCGTTCAAAAATGCGACAATTAAATTTTTTTATTTTACATCTTCTTGCCTCCTCCAATCTCGCCTCAGTTTCTCAGACGCAGCGAATTTTGTTGCAGCAGCACAGTTACCAATTTCTTTTGCTACATCAACGACTTTTAATTTAAAACCAGCTTCATATTTTCTTCTGATCGAACGCTCCATCATAGATAAGGGATGCTCTTATGATAAAAGTGTATGAGGGTGTGAGATACAAAAAACACAAATCAGTGCAAGCATTGCTTCAGAATAGTTTCGGTATTACCGTGTGGTCGCGTAGGCACAATAGAGAGAGAGAGAGATTAGGAGCACGCGCTGATAACAGCGCATTGCCGCACCCACATAGAATAAAAAGGAAGTGTGCTCCGTGGTTACTCTCTCAGGTGGGCATTAGCATATCATAATCTCTTGGACCAATAGTGTGAGTTTTCCTCATTTGACTTACACGACCGAGATTATAAAATACCAGAAATTATACTGTAAAATGATGCTTTGCTAGGCCTACAGTACATGACATCTCAGAGCTGTAGCTTAATTTACAGAACTTTCACACAAGCCTACGGTAATGACCAAATCAGTACTTCAGCTTTTTTTTTTTTTTTTAGATAACTTTATTAATCCCCAAGGGGAGCACCCTGGTTATGTCAGTCCCAGCAAGCATAGAATGTAAGGCTGGAACAATCCTTGGATGGGACACCAGCTCATTGGTACTGCTGCACCATTGTACCCCCACACGTTTAATTATTAACAGTATATATTATTTAAATGAAGTTAACAATTTATCTGTAAAATGTGATATACGTACTTTAATGCATTTCATAATAAAAATGATATTAAGTATACATCCTACTATTCTAACAGCATACAGCTCCAAGCTCTTGGAAATCTAAATTGACTTAGAAGCCAATATGCGCTCTCTTCTATTCAATTGAATTGAATTCCTTTATTGATATCCATCCATCCATCCATCCTCTTCCGCTTATCCGAGGTCGGGTCGCGGGGGCAGCAGCTTGAGCAGAGATGCCCAGACTTCCCTCTCCCCGGCCACTTCTTCTAGCTCTTCCGGGAGAATCCCAAGGCGTTCCCAGGCCAGCCGAGAGACATAGTCCCTCCAGCGTGTCCTGACTCTTCCCCGGGGCCGCCTCCCGGTTAGACGAGCCCGGAACACCTCACCAGGGAGGCGTCCAGGAGGCATCCTGATCAGATGCCCGAGCCACCTCATCTGACTCCTCTTGATGCAGAGGAGCAGCGGCTCTACTCTGAGTCCTTCCCGGATGACTGAGCTTCTCACCCTATTTTTAAGGGAGAGCCCAGACACCCTGCAGAGGAAACTCATTTCAGCCGCTTGTATTCGCGATCTCGTTCTTTCGGTCACTACCCATAGCTCATGACCATAGGTGAGGGTATGAACATAGATCGACTGGTAAATTGAGAGCTTCGCCTTGCGGCTCAGCTCCTTTTTCACCACGACAGACCGATGCAGAGCCCGCATTACTGCGAATGCTGCACCGATCCGCCTGTCGATCTCACGCTCCATTCTTCCCTCACTCGTGAACAAGACCCCGAGATACTTGAACTCCTCCACTTGGGGTAGGATCTCGCTACCAACCCTGAGAGGGCACTCCACCCTTTTCCGGCTGAGGACCATGGTCTCGGATTTGGAGGTGCTGATTCCCATCCCAGCCGCTTCACACTTGGCTGCGAACCGATCCAGAGAGAGCTGAAGTGGCCCAATCCTGAGTCCACCAAACCAGACCCCCTCAACGCCCTGGCTGCGCCTAGAAATTCTGTCCATAAAAGTTATGAACAGAATCGATGACAAAGGGCAGCCCTGGCGGAGTCCAACCCTCACTGGAAACGGGTTCGACTTACTGCTGGCAATGCGGACCAAGCTCTGGCACCGATCGTACAGAAACCGAACAGCCCTTATCAGGGGGTCCAGTACCCCGTACTCTCGGAGTACCCCCCACAGGATTCCCCAAGGGACATGGTCGAATGCCTTTTCCAAGTCCACAAAACACATGTAGACTGGTTGGGCAAACTCCCATGCACCCTCCAGGACCCTGCTAAGGGTATAGAGCTGGTCCACTGTTCCGCAACCAGGACGAAAACCACACTGTTCCTCCTGAATCCGAGGCTCGACTATCCGACGGACCCTCCTCTCCACGACCCCCGAATAGACTTTTCCAGGGAGGCTGAGGAGTGTGATCCCTCTATAATTGGAACACACCGTCCAGTCCCCTTTCTTAAAGAGGGGGACTACCACCCCGGTCTGCCAATCCAGAGGCACTGTTCCTGATGTTCATGCGATGTTGCAGAGGCGTGTCAACCAAGACAGTCTTACAACATCCAGAGCCTTGAGGAACTCCGGGCGTATCTCATCCACCCCCAGGGCCCTGCCACCAAGGAGTTTTTTGACCATCTCGGTGGCCTCAGTCCCAGAGATGGGGGAGCCCACCTCTGAGTCCCCAGGCTCTGCTTCCACATTGGAAGGCATGTTAGTGGGATTGAGGAGGTCTTCGAAGTACTCCCCCCACCGACCCACAACGTCCCGAATCGAGGTCAGCAGCGCACCATCACCACCATATACAGTGTTGACACTGCACTGCTTCCCCCTCCTGAGACGACGGACGGTGGACCAGAATCTCCTCGAAGCCGTCCAAAAGTCGTTCTCCATGGCCTCCCCAAACTCCTCCCATGCCCGAGTTTTTGCCTCAGCAACCACCAAAGCTGCATTCCGCTTGGCCTGCCGGTACCTATCAGCTGCACTCCATAGTCCCACAGGACAAAAGGGTCCTGTAGGACTCCTTCTTCAGCTTGACGGCATCCCTCACCACCGGTGTCCACCAACGGGTTCGGGGATTGCCGCCACGACAGGCACCGACCACCTTACGGCCATAGCTCCGGTCAACTGCCTCAGCAATAGAGGCACGGAACATGGCCCATTCGGACTCAATGTCCCCCACCTCCCTCGGGAGGTGGTCGAAGTTCTGCCAGAGGTGGGAGTTGAAGCTACTTCTGACAGGGGGCTCTGCCAGACGTTCCCAGCAGACCCTCACAACACGTTTGGGCCTACCAGGCCTGACCGGCATCCTCCCCCACCATCGAAGCCAACTCACCACCAGGTGGTGATCAGTTGACAGCTCCGCCCCTCTCTTCACCCGAGTGTCCAAGACATGTGGCCGTAAGTCCGACAACACGACCACAAAGTCGATCATCGAACTGAGGCCTAGGGTGTCCTGGTGTCAAGTGCACATATGAACACCCCTATGCTTGAACATGGTGTTCGTTATGGACAATCCGTGACGAGCACAGAAGTCCAATAACAAAACACCGCTCGGGTTCAGATCGGGGGGGCCATTCCTCCCAATCACGCCCTTCCAGGTCTTACTGTCATTGCCCACGTGAGCATTGAAGTCTCCCAGCAGAACGAGGGAGTCCCCAGAAGGTATGCCCTCTAGCACACCCTCCAGGGACTCCAAAAAGGGTGGGTACTCGGAACTGCTGTTCGGTGCATACGCACAAACAACAGTTAGGACCCATCCCCCCACCGGAAGGCGGAGGGAGGCTACCCTCTCGTCTACCGGGGTAAACCCCAATGAACAGGCTCCAAGTTGGGGGGCAATAAGTATACCCACACCCGCTCGGCGCCTCTCACCGGGGGCAACTCCAGTGTGGTAGAGAGTCCAGCCCCTCTCAAGGAGATTGGCTCCAGAGTCCAAGCTGTGCGTCGAGGTGAGCCGACTATATCTAGTCAGAACCTCTTGACCTCGCGCACTAGCTCAGGCTCCTTCCCCTTCAGAGAGGTGACATTCCACGTCCCAAGAGCCAGCTTCTGTAGCCGAGGATCGGATCGCCAAGGTCCCCGCCTTCGGCCACCACCCAACTCACACTGCACCCGACCTCCTTGGCCCCTCCCATAGGTGGTGAGCCCATGGGAAGCTTTATTGACATTGTATGATATAATGAGATTCAATATGCAACTCCTCCATAAACGTATTTTCCTGTAAAATGATAAAAAAAAAATATTAATAATAATATGATAAAAAACAGTGAAAAATATACAATATGAGAGCATAAGTACAATATACATGTACAGGTAGTGTAAGTGGCTCAGGCTGTGCAATATTACAGTTGTCGTGTAGGTTTACAGTGAGGTAATTGTAATTATGAGTTCAAACAGTTCTACCAGGAACACTTGATAGACTGATTGAGTTTGTTTATAGCCCATGGGATAAAACTGTTTCTGAGTGTCAAGGTCTGTGCGGGAAAGGCTCTGAAGCATTTGCTGGATGGGAGAAGATTAAATAGATTGTGGCATTAATAAGTGGAATCCATGCAGATGCTGGTGGCTTTGCTGAAGCGGTGTGTGCTATAAATGTCCTCCAGGACTTGAAACTTTATCCTCTGTGCAGCTGTTACCACACACAAATACAATAAACAGGTTAAAATTCTCTTTTTGGTGCACTTAGAGTAACAACGTTAAAGTAGCTATGGTATTTGGAATAGTTTGTCCATTCCATCCATCATTATATTGTTACAAAATGATTAAAATTTGTAAATGGTGAGTAATTAATTTCAGTGTATCTGATAAAGCAAGCATCAGGGAGGCCACAGAAACAGTAGCACTGCTTTGACTCTGGGTGCCGTCCATTTGCAAAACTGAAACAGAAAAGTCAGTACACATGGTGTGAGGCTGACGTCAAAATGTGTGTGGCTTTACACCAAGTTCAGCTTTTATCATCTCGAAGTGAGTGTAGAAACAGGCATACACAACATTTTTGAGCATACACACCATTTATACATGAGGTTCCCTGTGTACAGTGTCAAGGCCTCTGATTCATATTCACCATATTTCACAGACTGATGTTTCTTACTCAGAAAGACTGTGGTCCAGACCCTTGTGTCATAGCTCAAGTTCATTTGAGAAGTTTGCTATGGAAATGCTCTGGTTTGATTGTGTCAAATAGTAAACTAAAATTCACAGACAGAATCATTACATAAGCATCTTGTTAGTCTAAATAATAAGGAAAAAGAGTGAAAAGCGATGTATCTTCAACTGATCTTTTGGCATGGTGAGCAATATGAAGAAGGACAAGAAGAGAATATGTGACGGACTTGCGATACTGAAGAGTCAGCTATTGAAATATTTTCCTTATTACTGAAGTCAGTACTACTGGTACTGTATAGATACTGCAGATGACCAGGGACAAGTTAAAAATGTCAACAAGTTAAAAATGTCTGCAAATACTAGTGCTTACTTACTAGCGCCTAAGCATAGCATCGTAATGTGGAGGAGACACGTTGTCTGGGCCATCTGCTTTACAATATTTTTGTCTCTGGAAGAATAAACATGGATGTAAGTAAGAAACATCAGGTGGATAAGGGCCATTAGCAGGGTCCTGTGTGGCAGAGGCAGGCCTCTCAAGCTTGCTGTAAAAACTGCTCAGCTGATTAGGTAGATAGAATCATTTAGAGGTAAAGAGGGATTTACATTTGTGACCAGTTATCACAATAGTCCTCTTCAAACAAATTAACAATTACTATTGGAAGAAAGATGTTTAAGGTTGCCCCATATACAGTATCTACATTTTATATCTTTACCTAGTACCTTACCTAGTTAATGTGTTTTTTTTTGCATAGCTCTGCATGTCTTTTTCAGTTCTTTAGAGAAACATAGCTTGGTGTTGTATTTAGTAACTGTTTTTGTTGGAATGAAATATTCCTGGCAGAAGCTTACATTCTTTTTAACCAGGCTCTGGAAACCCTTCTTAACTATGCTTCTCAGAAAACATCAAAACAAGTGTTGATTCCAGGCCACCCTGTAATCTCTCCATACCCATTAGTCCACTTACACACCGTTTTTATTTAGGTTTTTGATTATAATTTCTCTCTGTAAGAACAGGCAACAAATATCAATAATAAATATTCACCTGGGTAGTGGTTTAGAGTTTTACACACTGTAGGATATGGGTTCCCAATATTTTTCAGCCGAGGCCCCCCTAAGAGACTTACCTAAGGCTGAGGACCCCCCACCTATCACCATCCAAAAAGTGACATATCCCACATGTCTATAATAAACTGCTATACAAACCTACTGCCTGTTAAGAGCATGTAACAAAACATTATTAAAAAGGCACTTTTACTATGGAAAAAATAGACTGCTCATAATAAATAAGCAAGTTAAACTCACCCTAGACCTAGTGAGACTTTTGACCTTGGAAGTTCTTGCACAGTTTGTTCCCTCTGGGTTGCAGGTGGCTTAGAGACAATCTCAAATCATTTTCCACATTTAGACATACTCTGTTTTTGGTTTTCAGTACTTTCAATGCAGAAAAACCTGCCTCACACAGGTATGTTGTTGCAAATAGTAAGAGACACCGGGTGGCTTTTTTGCTCAACACTGATTCAAAGTATTTAAAAGTTGAAATATGTCAGCCAAATACACAAGCTTCAGAACCTATGACTGGTTGCCAAAACAATTAGCAAACTAGGAGATTTTAGACAAGGGAAATTCACGCAGCTCTTCACAGAGATCAAATACTCGTCGTAAAACTGTCCAGCGAGACAGCCACCGCACCTCAGAATGCAGCAGAAGGCTTTCAAAACTGGCACCCATGTCACTGCACAGTTTGGCAAACAGTCTTTGTTTAAGGGGATGTGCTTTCATACTATTTACAACTATAACAACACCCTGAAGCACTTGTTGTTGTTCTCCTTTCTTTTAGCGACAAGTCTTTCTCTGTGAAGCATACCGTGTGTATTCATGTATTCACGGTATTTGAGGCTCTGGCCTTTATTAATGTGATGACTCCACTGTCATGGCAGTGGTGCCATCCATAAAGATGCCCATGCAATAAGACCATTCAATTAAATTTGCCTGCATCCAAAATTTGAAAAATGTCCTAACCTGTTGTTTTCCCCTGAATTTCTTTGCAGAATAAAAGCTCCTCAAACAAACTTTTCATCTCCAATAAATCTAACATAGATAATAAACTCTGCTGCATTAGCTACATCTGTGTTTTCATCCAACTGCAATGCAAACCAGGAGTTGTTTTTTACCTGCTCCAGTACCATATATACTCGAGTATAAGCCGGCCCGAATATAAGCCGAGGTACCTAATTTTACCTACAAAAACTGGAAAAACTGGAAAAACTTATTGACTCGAGTATAAGCCTAGGGTGGGAAATGCAGCATCTACTGGTAAGTTTCAATAATCAAAATAAATACCAATAAAATTACCGTACAATAATTGAAGCATCAGTAGGTTAAATGTTTTTGAGTAATTATTTCAAAGAAAAACAGTAAACTAGCTCTGTAAGTGGAGAAGAGGGTCAACAAAGCTCTCTCGCTCTCACTCACTGCACAGGCAGTGCACAAACCGAAAGGGAAACTGGCGTGTTCATATACCGGTGGGCAGCGGGACCTGACTCGAATATAAGCCGAGGGTGACATTTTTCAGCACATTTTGGGTGCTGAAAAACTCGGCTTATATTCGAGTATATACGGTAATTGGCCTGTTACATCCTCAGCCATGTCAGATATCCGTCTATACATAGTGTTGTCTGACAAAGGGACAGAGTCAATTTTACAGGCAGCTTCCTCACCAAGCAATTCCCGAACTATGTCTTTGGTCACTGGTAATATCAGGTCTTCTCCAACTGTGTGAGCTTACATCATAAGGGCAATGTGATACGACAGGAAAAAAGACACCTTCAGTGCCCTCTCTAAAACCATTGCTTGCTGAGTGAAAGTGCTCATTTGTTTCACAAGCAGTGCTGTTTTCCTTAGGAAAAGGTCAACATGTTTCCCAACATCAGTTGGATGCTTTTGTTCTAGATGTCTTTTTAATTTAGACAGCTTTAGACATTTTTTGGCATAATTTCCTGACAAAGAACGCACTTGGGGTAATTAAGCCCATCTTTTTTTTTAGCCAGCACAAATCCGAACTCTATGTATGATGCTTCAAACTTTCCAGATTTAGATTTTGCTTTAGAATATGACTCATTTGATGAATTTGAAACAGAACTGCAAGATGGGTTTTCTTTGGAATGTTTCCTTTTTAAAAAACGATCCATCGTTACGTATATTTTAGCATTCAACGTACTATGTCTAGTTTTCAGTGAACTGCTTTAACGCCACAATGTACACCTACGGTGGCCTTGGAGTAGCATTTGAAGAACGCGCTTATTAATAGGCAATTGGCAAGTGCACTAAGAAAGTGATGATGATATTACTAAAATACAAGGTGAAATAGAAAAATGCTTTATTATTTACAACCTTTTAAATGATAAAATTGTATGATTTTTCTCCCCATTTTTGCCGTGGACTCCATGACATATCCCTGTGGAACCCAGGCTGGGAACTACTGAACTCATTAGCTGCTTATATAAGGAGGTTTGGAAACCAGCATGGAATCATTAATGTCATCAAAGATAATACCGTATATACTCACGTTTAAGTTCTCCTGCGGATAAAATCAAGTCCTGCGAACTTGATTTTACAGTATAATTTCCGGTATTTTATAATGTCAGTCATATAAGCCGAATGCGTAAAACTCACGCTATTGGTCCAAGAGATTATGATATACTTACGCCCACCTGAGAGAGTAACCACGGAGGACACTGCCTTTTTTTTCTATGTATTGTGCCTCCGTGACCACTCGGTAATACCCAAACTTTTCTGAAGTGACGTTTGCACTGTTTTGTGTTTTTTGTATCTCACACCCTTCATACACATTTTTCGTACCCTTATCTACAATGGAGCAAAAGTAATTAGTAACTGCACTGATTCAACAAAATTCAACGTGTCTGAGAAACTGGCGTGAGATTGGAGGAAGCAAGAAGATGTAAATAAATAAATAAATAAGATTTTTGAACGGGCGTATAAGTCGGGTCTGATTTTATGATCGATTTTTCCGATTTCAAAAACTGAATTATACACGTATATATATATGGTACTTGGAATCTGGGACTTCTCAGCACATGAGACCTGATATGCTCAAAACTGAATTTCATTATTAACATTGGTTTGAGATGGAAACATTAACTGCAGTCAGAATAACTGAGGTAGACTCCCACAGCAGATATAACTGTTTGCCATTAATCCTCATAAACTTTAGATTAGGGGAGCAGGTTTTTCCCAGCAATTTAACATCTGTGCATGACTAATTTCTTAATACAAAAGCACACTACATCTCCTTTAAAGACTGTTCAAGGACAAGAACATTTGACTGTTTATTGAGCATCTGCTTCTGGAAAAAATGTTATGAAGATACATACATGCATATGTTACTATATGTTCAGTACACAACTATGTTGCTATTGCTTTTTATTCCTGGCATTGTATAAATTAAAAAGAAAACTCTTAATAAACAATAGGGCTGCTTAAAGGACAAATGTACTGTTTTAACTGTTCAGAAAAGAGCACTAGATGTGCAATTATGCTGCCTTGACACTTAAAGTTACTTGCTTCTCCAATTCTAAACTACAAAGTCACTAATTCTAAAAACTGAGTTTGATAAGCAAACATAGCATCATATGTGAGGTGAGTGGAGAAAGATGACTACAATTAATTTATAATTCCAGTTGGAAGGTTGTTTGAACTTTTGAGATTTATCCAAATCAAAATGTTAGTAGACATTAGCAAAGTATGTTCTTTTCCACCACCACAGAGAATTTAATTCCATCTGAGCTGTATGAAGTTTTATACATTATAAAACTTAATTTGCGTTTGCTACTCATTCATTGAAATTGTTTTTTTTTTTTTTATTTTATAACACCTTTTAATGTACACATCCTCACACAGTACATACTGATTGCTAGTTTTAGGGAAAAAAAACAGTACTGAATGTTACTTTTAGCATAGCGTTTACCACGGAAGTGATAATAGCAAAGGAAAATTCAAAATCTCTACCCCATTTGTACTATTCAGGTCTGTGCAGACACAGCCTATCTCAGCAACATCAGACAAAAGGCAGGAAACAACTCTGGACTGGGTAAGAGGCCATTTCTCACACACACCCATCACTCTTGTTAGAGTCACCAATTAACCTTTTGGCATGTTTATAGGACATGGAAGAAAAGGTTATGCAGACACTGAGAGAATGTGAAAACTCCATGAAGATAGCAGAAGAGGCAGAGTCTGAAAGATCTACTGTATATGGTAGTCACATCATTGTATCACCCCTCAAGGTGAAAATGGAACTGTTATTCTGAGTCATTTACAAGATAAGGAGGACAGCAATGGGCCTATTGGTAATGAGTTTCTTCATTGATGTGACCAATAATTTTTAAGCTAAAGATCTCAAAAGCCAATCATATGGCTGTAGATTTTAGATGCTCTGATCATTCTCTTTTGTCATTTAAATGGCAGAGTAAGGACATAGTGAGGCAATACAGATATATAGGAACAGTCATTGCTAACAGGCTGACCTTTAATCTCAACAGAATAAATTTGTAAGAAGGGACATTCTTTCTAGAAAACACAGCTGTTTTACTATAGATAAAATGATGATGACATTGTTTTTAAAAATACTTTATTGTATCTGTTGCGTTTATATTTTGGTTTGCAAATATTGCCATTAAGATCAGAAACTTTCAGAACAACATTGTCCAATTTTGTAAAACTATTGGTTTCTAGCTGGTCATTTTCACTGAGCTGTATCATAAAAAACTGAAATAAAAAAAGGCTGATTTCATTATAGTGTATCCTCAAATTTATTTTGTTGTGACCGTGCAGCAGATTTACGTTCCAGTTTTCAAGAATAATACATTTAAGAACTCTTATATCCCCAGAGCTATATACATTTTGAATCCTAGTAATTGTAGAAATCCACCTGAATTCTAAATTATTACTGTTTACTCTTAGAGTTCATTATTCTTATTCCATAAATCTTATGACTGTACACTGACAGTGACAATGCTTGTCATTTGTAGTCTTATTTTCTTGTATCTGTGTAGCAATATTTTATATTTGCATTTATGTTTGTTTTCTACGGCAAAAAAAAATTCCCAATACAACAATAAAATAAATTTCAGTGTTATTGATTGCTTTTAAAAAAAACACCTGATAGTACACAATGGACATAGTTTATAAGCTTGTTTGGACATAAATTCTGCTTACGACAGTGTAATGCATGTTGCTATGGTGATCAGTTTAAAATGGCATCTATAAATCAAAAACGGATTTACCAACAGAGATATGAAATAACAGACCTATTTTTATTACCCTAGTAATCCTAGTTTTTTGAAATACTACATTTGTTTCTGTTTAAT
Source organism: Erpetoichthys calabaricus (assembly GCF_900747795.2). Taxonomy (NCBI): domain Eukaryota; kingdom Metazoa; phylum Chordata; class Cladistia; order Polypteriformes; family Polypteridae; genus Erpetoichthys; species Erpetoichthys calabaricus. The sequence continues at coordinate 157,882,382 of NC_041395.2, forward strand.
TCTATAAGTGTTATGCATCATGTGATTCATTAGTCAAATTTTGAGATGTGTTAAGCGTAATTTTAGCATATGTAATTTCAACAAAGTAAACTCAATTTCTTAAAAAAATGTAGGTCTGTTGAAACACTTTAATATTTTATTGGCTAACCTACTTAAAATAATAGTGTATTATACAGTTATTTCCTACTCAGCAGAATGAAAATAAAGAAAAGAGGTATTACGTTGAGGTTATCCTGTTATATAAAAAGGGTGACCGGGCAGATCCAATAAACTGTAGGCCAGTAAGCTTAACATACATCACAGGTAAATTAATGGAAGGAATTATTAAGGATAATATTGAGCAGCACATGGCAAGTACTGGAGTTATTCTGAACAGTCAACACGGGTTCAGAAGAGGGAGTTCATGTTTTACTAATATGCTGGAATTCCTTGAGGAGGCAACAAAAGGATATAATCAAAGTGGAGCACATGATATTATTTATCTTGACTTTCAGAAAGCAATTAATAAGGTGCCACATGAGAGGTTGGGCATCAAACTAAAAGTAGTGGCCGTTCAGGGTGATATTTTTAGATGGGTACAGAATTGGCTCAGACACAGGAAGCAGAGGGTCTGATGGAACCCTATCAGAATTGACCAACATTAAGAGTGGTGTTCCACAGGGTTTATTGCTAGGGCCACTGCTATTTTTAATATATATAAATGATTTGGATAGGAACATAATTAACAAGTTGGTTAAGTCTGCAGATGATACCAAGCTTGGTGGATTGGCAGATAATTTGGAATCTGTTAAATCATTACAGAAGGATTTGGACAGCATATAGGTTTGGCCAGATTTGTGGCAGATTAAATTTAATGTCAGTAAATGTAAAGTATTACACATAGGAAGTAAAAATGTTAGGTTTGAATACAGAATGGGTGGTCTGAAAATCAAGAGTACACCTTATGAGAAGGATTTAGGAGTTGTAGTGGACTCTATGCTATCAACTTTCTGACAGTGTTCAGAAGGCATTAAGAAGGCTAACAGAATGTTAGGTTATATAGCACGATGTGTGGAGTACAAGTCCTGGGAGGTTCTGCTCAACCTTTATAATGCACTGGTGAGACCTCATCTGGAGTACTGTGTGCAGGTTTTGTCTCCAGGCTACAAAAAGAACATACGCTAGAAAATGACCAGAGAAGAGCACTAGGCTAATTCCAGGGCTAAAGGTGATGAATTATAAAGAAAGATTAAAAGAGCTGAGCCTTTTCAGTTTAATGCAAAAGAAGATTAAGCGATAACATGATTGAAGTGTTTAAAATTATGAAGAGAATTAGTACAGTGGATCGAGACTGTCATTTTAAAATGAGTTCATCAAGAATACAGGGACACATTTGAAAACTTCTTAAGGGTAAATTTCGCACAAACATTACGAACTCGGGCAACTGTATAGACACGTCTTGCTTAAGTTTTAGACCTGAGGATTACACTGGCTGTAAAAGTGCTAACAGCATTAGTCCCAAAAGTTACTCAGGCAATGATAAAAGCGTGTCTTACGTAAGTATCAGGCTCAAGTGTTACTCGGGCAGCGGTGTACAGTAATCCCTCCTCCATCGCGGGGGTTGCGTTCCAGAGCCACCCGCGAAATAAGAAAATCCGCGAAGTAGAAACCATATGTTTATATGGTTATTTTTATATTGTCATGCTTGGGTCACAGATTTGCGCAGAAACACAGGAGGTTGTAGAGAGACAGGAACGTTATTCAAACACTGCAAACAAACATTTGTCTCTTTTTCAAAAGTTTAAACTGTGCTCCATGACAAGACAGAGATGACAGTTCCGTCTCACAATTAAAAGAATGCAAACATATCTTCCTCTTCAAAGGAGCAAACAAATCAATAGGACTGTTTGGCTTTTAAGTATGCGAAGCACCGCGGCACAAAGCTGTTGAAGGCGGCAGCTCACACCCCCTCCGTCAGGAGCAGAGAGAGAGAGAGAGAGAGAGAGAGACAGATAAAAAAATCAATACGTGCCCTTTGTGCTTTTAAGTACGCGAAGCACCGTGCAACATGTCACTTCACGAAGCAGCTGCACAGAAGGTAGCCAACGTGAAGATAATCTTTCAGCATTTTTAGACGAGCGTGCATATCGTCTAGGTGTGCGAACAGCCCCCCTGCTCAATCCCCCTACGTCAGGATCAGAAAAAGTCAGCGCAAGAGAGAGAGAGAGCGAGAGAGAAAAGTAAGCTGGGTAGCTTCTCAGCCATCTGCCAATAGCGTCCCTTGTATGAAATCAACTGGGCACACCGACTGAGGAAGCATGTACCAGAAATTAAAAGACCCATTGTCCGCAGAAATCCGCGAACCAGCAAAAAATCCGCGATATGTATTTAAATATGCTTACATATAAAATCCGCGATAGAGTGAAGCCACGAAAGGCAAAGCGCGATATAGCGAGGGATCACTGTAGACGCATTTTAGCCTAGTCTCATAATGGCATCTCATAAGAAACGTTTTTCAGCAGCTAACACTCAAGTCGATGATACGAGCAGTAATTTTGAGCAGCCTCTCAACAGCATTTATGACGAGGTGAATTTGTCTTCAGGCAGTGAAATTGACACAGACAGTGAAACCAAACATGATTGAAAGAATTGTTGCTGAGATGAACCGTTATGCTGAACAATGTCAGGTAAATGACCATACACATAAGCAGTTTTCCCATTCAAAGATATACCACACAAAAGACATAATTTGACAGTATATATGGTATTAGCATCATTATTATTATTATTGTTATTCATTTCATATTATTATTATTCATCATTATTATTATTTATATCATTATTATACTTTTTACACTTGATTTTGTACCTTTAGTATTTTGCAGGTTTTTGACAGCATATACAGCATTACCATCATCATCATTATTATTACTGTTGTTATTGTTATTATTGTTTGTATCCATATTATACTTTTTGCACTTCTGACTTTGTACTTTTGGTGTTTTGCACATTTTACAGTAGAGAGATGAGATTTAATAAAAATGTCATTCTTTAAGCCAAAAATGGAATGCTTTTTACATGTTTTTTTGAGAAAAAATGTAACACTAAGGAGATTAAACAATTCATCCGCTTTTATACTTTTTTCTGATTACATTACCTTATCTAATACATCACATACTCTGACTTTTGCAGAATTTTGATAACTCCTCCAGTCCTCTAAAGCCACCAGTAACTTCTGACTCATGTCGATTCTCCAATTACACTGGACACTGCTTCATTCAGAGGGGTGTTTTGTGGATTGTCCTGTTGATCTTAGCACCGCTTCATAATAGGGGTGTATGGGCTTTCCTATCAGTCTGTTGAGGTGTTCATTACTCATTTACCTCATTCTAACCTTAGAAAATTATGTTGGTATTTTTTTTAAGATGAGGAAGAGACTTCATGAATTTTCAGCTTTAAGTTGTTTTTAGTTAACCCCTGAGTTTCATTCAATCCTTACCCTTGTGTTTAATAATTCATTGTGTTATATATCTTTATATACACTTGTAATAAATTGTTATATATTAACTAAAAATTCCATATATGTTGTGAGTGCCATGGAGGATAGACGGGCATCCTGGATGGATGATGACATGACCTCTTTCCAAGGCAGGAGGTGCCAGAGGATAGATGAGCAGGAGTCGGAGGCCAGGAATAGTACCATCCCCACACGTTAGGTGCCAGTGATCTGTTGGAGGTGTCCTAGCTTGGACACCTGCAGGGGTTCATAGGAAGTGGAATCTGGAAGTACAGCCCTGTCAGGGTCCCTGGATACTGTCAGGGGATGCTGTCAGGGGAGGACTGACCTAGTTCCCAAACAATCCCTGCGAATGTCCAAGCTGGAATAACTCCAGTGGACCACTGCCACCTAACACTATTGGGAATGGAACTGCTCCTGCCCTCCAGCTTCTGCTTGTCCATCCCCTGGCACCTTCCTTCTTGGCAAGAGGTCATGCCGTTGTCCAGGTGGGATGCCAGGTTTCCCAGGTTTTCTGCTTTCCTTCCATTTGCTAAACACATACAGGTTGGACACATGAATAGGTCTGTCCTTTGATGGTCTGGTGTCCTGTCTGTTTCTGTTTTCAAAAAAAGAGGGTTAAAAAATGAATGTATAAATAAATGAATGGGGTGCATGGCCATCTAAAGAAGTGTAATGTCTGCAAGTTGACTGAAGGAAAAGTTGGCACACTCTATAAAACTAACCGATAACCACAATCTGTTATCCTTCAAGGACAATTGTGTTCTGGAAGCTTGTTAAAATGTGAAAACTTCTCAAGCATAACTTGAGGGAAAAATTAATTTTTAGCTAGAAAAGATGAAAGCTTATGAAAACTATAATAATGCGAGCAAATTGCTGGTATAGGACAACTAACAGTGTTCTATAAACGTACTTCACATCTGAGAGCAAAAACATGTGGGAAGTTTGGAAAGTCTTTTCCCAATAAATACACGCTATGGTATGTAAGATACGTTTGAAAATGTATTTCTTCCTTCAAATTACAATGTTGTTGTTTCTATACTGTCCAAGAGGCTCTTTAAACTGTCATTTTTAACTTGATCAAGTGTTGTTGTTTAAGCTAACTGGTGCATTTATGTGCTTCCAGCATTGGTAAATTGTTACCTCAAACAAATTTTGCAATGTTGGCAAATCAACACCAACATAAACAACTTAGAAGATAAACTTTTGTTATATTTCCTCCTTATTATGTTTAATATGTCTTGTTCTATGTTTTTATTAAAAGAAATTAATACATAAAATGCAAAAAATTTCATCACACCATAAAAACAACAAAAAAATACTTGAAGCAGGGTCCAGTTTGCATGAGAACAGGCAAACAGTACAGATTTCCAAATGGACAGTTCAGTTCATTAGTCTACTGCAGGGCTACACATGGGGATCATTAATATCATTTGAAATCCCCTGGAGTTGCAATTCATGCAGTTACATCATGTTCAAACAATCTTGTTCATGCATTGTCCTATTGGAAAATGTATAAAACACGGTCTGCCATAAAAGGTTATGCAATGAGTAGCAGGTTCACATTGATATATAATCATGCAACCAGATGGCCTCTACACATTGTGGGGAACAGCCTGGACACAGACAGGTAGACATGATTTTAGCACCACAACACACGTTTATTTACAACTAGGGGGCTCCGCCCCCTGCTCGCTTCGCTCGCCAACCCCTGGCGTTGGGGCATGACAAAGAGTGAGATGTATGATTTAGATATAGTACAGTGTGCAGGTTTGGATGATGCGTATAGAAATAAAAAATAGAGTGTTTGGCATAGAGTAATGTTTTATTGGAATATTTCTTTGTATACAACATTAGTAGTAAAGATGGTGTCTTGTCCTTGAATGAGTGTTCTTTGGCATGGATCATTTATAATTTTAACTTTAACGTCAGATGAACGTCGAACACGTGAGAAGGCAACATAAAGTTGTCCATGTCCAAAAACGGGTTCAGAGAGGTAGATGCCAACCTTGTCCATGGTTTGTCCTTGTGATTTGTTGATGGTCATGGCAAATGCAGCTTTAATGGGGAACTGTCGGCGTTTGAATGTAAAAGGTAATTCTAGATAGAACTCGTAAGGTCAATTCTAGGAATGAGAACAGTATTGTTAGCATGTGATCCTGTAAGAACTGTTGCTTGAATAACATTGTGTGTCATGGTGTTGACGACTAACCTTGTGCCATTGCATAAACCCTGTTTAGTGTTAAGGTTTCTTAATAGCATGATTATTGTTCCGTTTTTAAGGGTAAGGTTGTGTTGTGGTAATCCGGCCGGGTTAGTCTTGGATCTTGTTCTTTGTCCTTTATCAAGACCAAAGCAATTGTAGTTGCCGCTATACCTTCTGCATTTGCTTTTGTATTGGCCTCCTTTTCAACTTCATGTAGCATTTTTATAGAATTAGCTAATGGGTGATTGTTTATGACATGAGAGACGTTTCTCATTATAAGCTCTGTGCATTGTTTGTTTTCAGGAAGGTTCATTCGTTGATAGATTGCCTCATGTGGATCTAGGATGTAGATTTGTGCATATTTGCGTTGTTGATTTGTTTCAGAGTGCACTGTTCCAATGCGATGCAATATTTGTCCACATATGCGAAAGCAGTATGGGCCATTGCCTTTTGGTGGCCTGATATGTACTCCGGTAGATGCAAAAGCAAATGAACTATTGTAGGATGTAATGCAGTTCATAAAGTTTTTACTTTCAGGCACATCGTTAGTTAGAAGCTTCTGTAGATATTCAGGATATGAATGTAAAGGAGTCAGTCTAATCTGCCCCTTTTGACAACAACGTGTAAATTCATTATTTGTATTGCCAGTTGTTTCTTCTGGGAAGTTAAGTGAATGACAATGATTGCAAATGACATCCATTAATCCCAATGAATTTTCCTCAATAGTGGATTCATTATTGAAGTCGTTTTTAGCCATTTGGCTTAAGCGTTTAACATGTGTCTGGCGTTGATGTCCGCTACGTGCATGTTTTGCTTTTGGCGTTTGAGTGCCGCGTTGTTGCATGTCCAGTATTTGGGACGCGCTATTTTTTTCTTTTAATTTATTCGCCTCCGCTTTGCGCAAAGTCCGTTTCAGTCTACGTCGTGCATTGTTTGTATCGAGCCTTGTCCGTTTTTGTATGTCGGTCATTTGAGCTTTCTCCTTTTGGAGTCTTGCTTTCTTTTTTTCTGGCAGTTCATTTGCGCTTTGTAGACGTTTGCGTTCATTTATTTTTTCTCTTCGCTCCCTTTTTTGTATGTCTGAGACGCGAGCTCTTTTGTTTTGAAATCGTGCTTGTTTCGATGCAGCACTTTGAGACGCGCGCTGTATGCCCCTACGTTCATTGTGTCTGTCCATTTGGGCACGTCTCTGTAACGATGTTACTTGTGTTTTGCGTTTTTTGATCCGCGACATTTTTTCTCCCGGAGTTTCAGAAGCGCGTTTTATGCTCCCCCGTCTATTTTTTTGTTTCTTTCGTGTTCGTGTGTTTGTTCCTGTTATCCTTTCCGAATCGTTTTGTACCCGTGACCGTGTATTCATGACTTGTTTCTTTCTCAGCATGCGAAATATGGATAAGTAATAAGGAGGATCGCACTCACTGTTAATATGTTTCCTTTTCTGCAGTTGAACGGTTAATAGTGCTTTATTGTAAGGGGATCCACCTATGCTGACACCTATGCTGCCTAGTGTGAAGGTGTTGACGTTCACTTTAGAATATGTGGCTTTGGGTGTCACTTCTTATGGATGTGTGTGTGGGGGGGGGGGGGGGTGAGGATTGTTGTTGCGCGAGCGTCTTCTTTCTTTTTGTGTTCCTGTGTCTTGTTGAATCTCCCTCTTTGTGTGTGTCCCGTCCCTTGCTTGTAGGGTGTGTGGGGTGGTTTTGTGTTCTTTTTTTTTGTGTTCCATGGGCTTGTTGAATCCCCCTCTTGGTGTGTGTCCCGTCCGGTGCCTGTAGGGGGGGGGTGGGTTTGGTGCCTTGCTGTTGTGCGTGAGCCTCTTTTTTTTTTTTTTTTTGGGTCTAGTTTCGTGTGCAATGTGTTTCGTGCTTTGCCTGCGTTTGACTACTTTTTTATGTGCCTTTTCCTTTTTTCAGTGCTCGTTGCGCTTCATTTCTTTGACTCCTTTTTTCTCTTTTTTCTGTGCTCACTCCTTTTTTCTGTGGTCTTGTCCGCCTCTCTCGGCCCCTCATCCGCCTCTCGCGGCCTTTTTTGTCCCCCTCTCGCGGCTCCTTATCCGCCTCTCGCGGACTCTTTTCGCGCCTGCGCAGTACGTCTTTTTGCGTTTCTTTGACTCCTTTTTTCTCTTTTTTCTGTGCTCACTCCTTTTTTCTGTGGTCTTGTCCGCCTCTCGCGGCCCCTCATCCGCCTCTCGCGGCCCCTCATCCGCCTCTCGCGGCCTCTTTTGTCCGCCTCTCGCGGACTCTTTTTGCGCCTGCGCAGTACGTCTTTTTGCGGCTACGGCCCATGGCCGGATGTCCCTGCGTCCATCCGGTTTAGCATTCTCGGTTAGTAATATGGATTATGTACAATAAGTGCACAACCCAGTGCCGCAGCAACAATCACCCACAAGTCCAGGCCCTTACACAATGCCTCTCTTCTGGTCCGCCTCCTCTCCTCTCCTCCGAGCTCTGTCCTCTTCCACCCGACTCCAGCCATCGAACGGAGGGAGGCGGCCCCCTTTTATAATCACCTGGATGTGCTCCAGGTGCCTACCGATTAGCTTCTGCCGGCACTCCTCAGTATGGCGGAAGTACCGGTTGGCTCCGGGTGTCCCTGGTCTTCTTCCCCCCAGCACTTCCGGAGGTGGCGGAAGTGCTGAGGGCCAAGGCTCCATAGGCATTGGGGCGCCCCCTGCCACCCCCCCCCCTATATGGTTGAGCTTCAAAGCTCTGTTCCCATGGAAAAAAAAGAAAAAGCCACCAGGGTGGTGGCCCCCACGTGGTCTGGGGGAGGCTTAAGCCCTCCTCCGGTCCTCCTGGGTGTCCCGGCTGGGTGCCACCCCCAGCCTCCTGTGACAACAGGCAAGGAGCTATTAAACAGGACATGTATAAAGAGTTCTCAGAAAGTGTCTGCAAATGGATGTGAGTGGAGCAGTGGGAAGGTGCATAAAAAAAGGGAGCAAGTCTATCAGAGAGAACACTCACAGACACAGACTCACTTGTTCAGATTTAAATAAATAAATATAATGCAATACATTAGAAGTGGTAGGAAAAGTCCCTTTCACAGAGGTAAGAAAAATAATACTAAAGAAAAAAACTTTTCAACATAATGCAGACATACAGAAACGGAAATAGGTATCCGAGAAACACATGAAAACGCAGTTTGATGGGTGAATTAGAAAAGTTTAAAATTAACTGGCAAAACTTCCACCTTAACAGGTTCTTTTATAATTATAGCAATAAGAAGATGGAAGATCTATTAAGAAAGTCATAGAGCATATACTGTAAAATGTACAAATAGAAAAAGCACACATGCATTTAATTTTATTTTTCCTGAGACAGTAACTTGATAGCAACTAAAACTGATTATTCAGGCCATATTAAACATTGCAGAAATAACAAGAAATCCTGCAAATGTCAATGAAACAAAAAGCCATTACCAGATGCAGTAATAGTGTTACTCAGAAATGTTTAGCAAGTGTTTTGCATGGCAGCACAACAGTAGTCCTGTTGCCTTGCAGTAAAGAGACCAAGCTTCACATCCCGTGTCCTCCCTGCATGGAGTTTGCACGTTCTATTCATGTCTGTGAGGATTTCCTCCCGGTACTCTGGTTTCCTCTCACAATCCAAAGACATGCATGTTAGGTGGATTGGAGACTTTAAATTGGTCTGTGTTTGTTTGCTCAGTGATGGACTGGCACCCTGTTCAGTGTTTGTTCCCTGCCTTGTGTCCTTTGGTAGCATGTGACCCATGTTCAGGACAAAGCAGTTTAGAAAATGACTGACTGACTGTTTAGCATGTGATATTGATAATAACTTAATTAGTCATCTCATTTTTTAACCTGCTTAATCCAAATCAGGATCTTGGTTTGGGCTGGAGCAAACCCTAGATAGGGCACCAGTCCATCGCAGTGCAAACACACACATTATAAAATCCACCTTAATTAAAGAATAAGCGTCTGTGTGTCAGTCTGTTTTTCCATCTGGTTGCTGTGTCTGTGTTTGTGTCATTCCAAAAAATGGTGCATCACAAACATTTTTAGTAATAAAATGCATTGCATTTGTTGTTATAACAGAAGCACTACCTTTAAGAATCTTATATAATATGGCATATAATACAGACTTCTGCATTGCATGGTACATTATAAACATTAATGTTGAGGTCTGTATTGATTACTTAGATTTCAAACTATCTTAGATGGGTAACAACAGCTAGTCTATGCATGTCAGTATAGTGCACACTATTGCATCATAACATATCCTGAATATGTTAATGAACATAGCGAAAAGAACAGACTAGACAAAATACAATGAGTTATTAAAGAAATAACATCTCGTATTATAAAGACACCTTAAATTATTGTTTGGATTGGTCATGTTTTAAACTGGGATTTTTTTTCTGTTACTTCATAATTTCAGGGTCGAGAAAAGTCACCAAAATCAAGCCAAAAAAGCTCTGTGATGACTCAAACCATATGTCTTGACTGCAGTCTTGGCAGACCTTGAGTGTCCTCCCAGTGGCTCTTTACCACAGACTTGATGGCTTTGTTACATTCATTTTAAAACCAAACAAATAAGCAGATGAATATTTTTAAAAGGTCACAGGATAAACAAATGTACAGAAAGGTACTGAAATGTATTTCTCCTAATATTCTTTTCAGGACACCAGATAAAAATTACTGTATTGAGTAATATGTGTTAAAGATACTGACCCTTATTGCTCTTACAGTGTGTAGTTTATTCAACCCCCTCCTTTATAACATGAACTAATAAAAAGGAAAACCATCTATAGATAGATAGATAGATAGATAGATAGATAGATAGATAGATAGATAGATAGATAGATAGATAGATAGATAGATAGATAGATAGATAGATAGATAGATAGATAGATAGATAGGGCCAACTGACTCAAAAATTGTAAAAGTCTTTCAGTGGGATGCAACACTCTTGAAATTGCTAAAATATTGGGGCATGATCACAGAACCATCAAACGTTTTGTTGCAAATAGTCAAAAGGGTCACAAGAAACGTGTTGAGAAAAAAAGATGCAAATTAACTGCCAAAGATTTGAGAAGACTCAACTGTGAAGCTACCAGGAACCTATTATCCTCCAGTGCTGTCATATTCCAGAACTGCAACCTACCAGGAGTGCTCAGAAGTACAAGGTGATCAGAGCTCAGAGATATGGCCAAGGTTGAAAGGCTGAAACCTCACTATCACTGAACATGACACATAAGTTGAAACATCAAGACTGGGCCAAAAATATCTGAAGATTTTTCAAAGGTTTTATGGACTGATGAGATGAGAATGACTCTTGACAGACCAGATGGCTGGATCAGTGCTCCACTTTGACCTATATGCCAGCAAGGTGGAGGTGGGGTACTGTTATGGGCTGGTATTATTAAAGATGAGCTAGTTGGAACTTTTCGGGTTGAAGATGGACTCAAAATCAACTCCCAAACGTACTGCCAGTTTTTAGAAGACACTTTCTTCAAGTAGTGGTACAGGAAAAAGTCTGCATCTTTAAAGGTGACCGTGATTTTTATGCATGACAATGCTCCGTTGCATGTATTGAAGTACTCCACTGCATGTCTAGCCAGTAAAGGCCTTAAAGATGAAAGAATAATGACATGGCCCCCTTCCTCAAATGACCTAAACCCTATTGAAAACTTGTGGGCCCTCCTTAAACGGGAGATTTAAGGGCAAGGACAACAGTACACCTCTGTGAATAGTTTCTGGGAGGCTGTGGTTGCGATTCCATGAATGGAAGGCTTATGACGCTTATTGAAAAGAAGGGTGGCTATATTGGTCAGTGATTTTTTTTTTTTTTAAATGTCTGAAATGTTTATTTGTAAATTTTGAGTTGTTTGTTTATTATTCTCACTTTAACAGATGAAAATAAACAAGTGAGATGGGAAAATGTTCATTTTTCCTTTAGTTGTGCAATAATTCTGCACACTAATAGTTGCATAATAATTGTGCAAACTAATGTATTCCCCTGAGAATGTTCACACTCACATTTCCTTTGTAAAACATTCAGGTTTCAGGTTTATTAACATTTTGGATTAAATGTTAGCACTGTAGTTGTCCCATATTAAAATTAATCCTCAAAAATACAACTTGCCTAATAATTGTGCACACAGTGTATATTAACTAAAATTAATACAAAAAGACATTAAAAACTAGACAAAAGACAATTGGCAAATCTTTTAACTAACTTTAATATACTAAAGAAACAACTGAAATATGCATATCATATTCACGTTGTTTTTGTAAGACACCTAGGATGAAGACATCTACTAAATAAAAGCGTATTCTGTTTCCACAGCTTTGGGAACAAGGCAGGGATGCAGATGTTTATGAATAAAGCAGGCCTAAATCATTGTATAATTACATGCAGTGATACGTTGGCTTCTTCAACAGTACAACAATTTTTTGTTCAGTGTGGGCTCCTGCCCTATCCAAGTCTCTACTGGAGCAGACATCATTTTTCAATAAAAGTGAGTGGGATTTTAAGGGTATCCAAAGCAAATGGACTGTTATTTTGCTTATAAACTAATCTTCATAAACTCAGCATGGGAAGAGGATCACAAATAAGTTATATACATATCTGCAACAGCTTTATTTATTTATTTAACATAGATTCCATTTAGCCTGATACATAGCAGCTAGTTAAAATGTATTATTAAATGTGATAAACACACAGTATGGAATGATAACAAAATGCTGCGTGTGTTATAGAGACAGTATAGAGTACAGGAACTTAGAAAACCTCACTTCAAATTGACTTTTTAATGGCATGAAAGGAGCTACAACCTTTCCAAGGCAAAAGTTCACCGGATGGGAACCACTGGCAACCAGAAGAAATGGAAACACTTAAATCAACTTGATAGATGAGAGCAGCTGGGGAATCTGATGATCTCAAATACTTTCTTAAAAAAAGCTTTGCAAACAGGAGGACCTTACGAGATAATGTTTTGTCATGAAAAATACTACAGAAGATACCATATAGATAAGACTAAAAATACAAATGTAATGGTTTTATTTATTACAATGTATATCTTTAAAATACTGTTATTTTTCTCTGTATATCTTCATAACTCTTTGATAAATTATGCTGTTCATATGTGCAAAGAATACATTCTTTTTTCACATGCTGATTTATCACATAAAATCATATTTTAAATAATGTTTCATGTGGAATAAGATTTGCTTCATGAACATGTACTCTGTATGATCAGGTATTGTCTGAATTTAAGACAGATTCTTTTGGAGCCAGCATCTGCGACAGCTCTAAAGTGATAGAGATGCAGCATGAATCAAGGATATTGAAGATTTATCGAGAGCTCATTGTGAAATGCACTAGCAAAATTAGGGGTTGATTTATTATTTTTATCACTGCTTCTATTTGTAGCTTGAAGAAAGTGGAAGACTATGCATCACTTGAACTGTCTGTCAGTATGTCTCCCTTTTAAAATCCTACACAAGCATTGTTTTGTTCTGGAGAGGTACTGCTTTATAAATGGACTTAAAAATCTTTTTCAAAGGGAAATCTTCAAATTTACAAAACTTACCGAAGCTCAATTTTAAAATAATCAAATTGTTGTTCATCATTTTCACGGACTCTCACAGCATAATACTATTTTACACCGCATAAATAGATACGTATGTAATGCTTTCATTAAACTGACAAAAATAACGTTATGAAAATATGCTGTTGAAATAGATTCAAAAGCAAAAAACATGAGTCCATTTTAAAACATTCAGTGTAATGTTTTTGTATGAACTCTGAATAAATGTGTTGGCTGTGCTATGTGAATGGCAAATGGAGATAAATGTAAAAATATTCTACAGTACACAGTGAAAGAGAAATGAACAAAGCTCAGATTTCCAAATGATTCTTAATTCATTCACCTTTGTATTCTGCAATTGCATTAGTGAGTGGCAGGTAGAATGAAATGTCACACAACACTTTATCTTTGAAGTAACTTTTCAAATACAGTTTTGTACATAGAATAGTAACTGAGGAACTCAAACAAGCATTAGGCACTATAAAACTGTTTAAGGCTAAATGCTTATAACGATACACAAGCCAATGAACAACCATTTTTACTTAAATTATTTTGAATTTTTACTGTTGAAAGACAAAAATATTTTCGAGGACACACCAAAATTTTAACAACACAATTTTTTATGGCTAATAATCTCTCTATTATAAAAGAAAATCTTGAGATGAGACGAGACTATTGCCAAAAGATTTTTTCAAGTTGGTAGAGGGGGTCCCGCTCTCCTCTCAACCATTTCCAGTTCACGGCCCATGGCCACGGTCCTCTCACATCTCAATCGTGTGAATGCTTTTGTCAGACACAGTTCTTTCGCTCTCAGCTCTTATAAATGTTTAAGTTTTCCTAACTTTAAGTTCCCAATTAAAGAAGACTTATTATGTCCAAATCATATTAAAGAATTTTATCCCGAAGGGTTAAACAGAAACAGAAGAAATGAGTACACGGGCAATCCTCACACCGAGAAACAATTAAGTCAAACAAATTAACTCGAAAATTGTTGATCGGTTACACGGCAAATTGGTTAAATGCGTATCAATAGACTATGCTGAAAAAGTTGGTGGTGATGGTGCGGAAGATGAAAACATCAACTTACAATATCCCGTAGAATATCTACAACCATTAACACCGTTCCGTCTTCCGCTGACCGAATTACTGTTGAAAGAAGGATGTATCATAATGTTATTGCGTAATTTATGTATGAGTGATGGGCTATGCAGTTGGACAAGATTAGTTGTATTGAAAATTGGTCGAACAATTCTAACATGTAAAATATTAACAGGTGACAAGAAAGGTAATGTAGTACATATTCCATGGATAACAGACACCAAAGGAGATCTTGATATGCCATTCATATTAAAAAGTTTACAGTTTCCCGTTAGAATAGCTTTTGCTGTGACAATTAACAAATCACAGATACAAACATTCAAAAAAGTCGGTTTATTTATTAGAGAGAAAGAAACAATATTCACACACAGGCAGTTGTCACGATGCAAATCCAAACACTGAATCAAAATTCAATGCGATATTGAAGAAAAGTTAATTACAAATATTGTTTTTACTGAAGTTTTACAGTAAAAATGTAAGTTTATAAAGTATATGTATGTTAATTTCAAAGCCAAACAGAACGAAAACGTATAACGCAATGAATACCTCTAATTTTCTTTCAATTTATTACATTTTACTATTTTTTACTATGGTTAATTACTTGCTGTAATGTAAAATAGTTACTTCTATTATGCATATGTAACAATTCCCATGAAAATAACGGTCTGTTTAAATTGTACATCCGCTTCCCCATATTTGAGCGGCAGAACCGCAAAGTGGCTTGCACATAGCGCCCACCAGGGTGTTTGGTGAGCGAAGCAAGCAGGGGCAGAGCCCCCTAGTTTACCAAATAATTTTTAGGCTTATTTTTGGGATAACTAGATATATTTGCTGCAATCGTTTGACTTGTACACAGTCTCTGTTAATTTTAACAGTATTGCACCACCAAGAAACAGAAACATGGATCTCCTTGAATGTACTAAATCCTGAACTCACAGTGACTTCTTCACTTCTTTATTGATTTCATTGACAATCCCAATCTTTTTCTAATGGATTGCATCTAAAAAGGGTACCGAAAGAAATGAAAATCTAAGGAAGCATGCATCAGGCCTGTAGAGGGAACAGAGAAGAACAGTACATTCATATTTTGGGGTTTCCTTTCTGTTTTTTTCAAATTTTTATTTTGGCCATACATTGTCATGCTGAAGGAGGATTTCAGTATACCTTCTTCTACAACTTTTTAAGAATTTGGATGTCCTGTTAACAGTGTCACCGCATGGCATCATGGTGTAAAATCACTCCTTCACTATCCCAAATAACACTGGGCATGTTTTTCCCTGCTAAGAGAGTAACTTTAAAAGACTTTTGTCTGAAAAGTTTGAAGACTCCATTCTGTTCACATCATTTTGAAATCTGCTTGAAAGTTACAGATTCATGTTTCTTCCTCAGTGATGAATTGTGACAGAAAATGTTCACCTCCGGCTTTAAAACAGGGAGAAGCCCTAAAACATATCACTTTCCTCACAGTTTTGCAATTGATGATTAGACTTTGTGGAACCCAACGTAGATATCCTAAGGCAAACATAATGCTATTTACACTTTCCTTGGAAACTGAGAAGTTAGTTGGCAAGCTTTTTGGTTTTGATCTGTTCTCCCTGTCAGAAGACTTCATCAGAATGTCGAGTAACTCTGAAGTAACTGCTGCGGTTGGTTAGCCAATGCAATGTGTCAATGAACCCTGCTTGGCCTTTCTCAGAACCCACAGCCCAGTGAGTAACAATGCTGTCATCATTTTGTACATTTTTAACTGCCTGTGAACGTTTGTTACTGATTCCTCCTGCACATGTGTAAGGAAGCAGATTGTTCAGTGGCACTGAAGTAGCCAGCAGGGCATTTCAAATTACTGTAACTAGTCTTCTACTATAATTAACTCTACATAACTTTGGTATTAGATCTTGTGAAAGTGCATACCATATCTGCAAAGAGTCAAGAAAATAAAGAAGGAAAGATGAATTCATAGAACAAAATATACATTAATATAGGAAAAGAAAATATTTGTTTCAGATTCTTTTATGGTTTTGAAAAGGAATGGCAAAGAAAAGCTGAATTAAACTGGAAATACAAGGCAAAAATGCATCTAGGGATACACTGCTGAAAATATTAGTCAGTTACTTGCAGACATTGGGAGGCCAAGGAGAAACAGTGAGATTTTCTGTTTGTTTTGAATGAGAATGAATTCTTACTGACAAGCGCATAGGGTAGGAGATCCAAAAATCTGAGGAGCCATAAAACTAATAAAGAGCTTGCCAAGAGCTGGGAAGCTTCAGTTTGAGAAGAACTAGACTCTCAAAACAAATATGCACTGCAGTGTTGGTAAAGGCCAGCACATCCTTTAGAAACAGGGGATTAACACTGTGGTTAATTTGCCTTTTACTTTCTGAAGCATAGAATTGTGCTGTAATGTAACATCCAAAGGAATCAGCAAGTTTTGAATTGTTTTATGTGACAGCATACATAGTGAGCCAGTTTTGATTTTATATGGCACCACAGTTTCCAAAACACACTTTACAAAGACAACTTTCCACATTCTTCCCTTAGTTCAAACAGCACTTTTCTGAGTAAGTGCTAATAAACTTGGAATCCACACAATTCATATTGGAGTAAGATCATCAGTCCATTCATTTTCATAAGAAACTATTTTTGGTAATATAGAGTTTCCTTGAAATGGGGTGTCTCTTATGAAATTCTAGGTTCAAGGGAGGAATCAACCCTGACCAGACCACCAGTCAGTTGTTGGAAACGATTGGATACACATCCATATTCATTCAATTTAGAGAAAACTGTTTCACATTATACAGTACTGTGCAAAAGTTTTAGGCAGGTATGAAAAAATGCTGTAAACAAAGAATGCTTTCAGAAATGGAAGTGTTAATCATTTTATTTTCATCAATCAACAAAATGCAGTGAATGAACAAAAGAGAAATCTAAATCAAATCAATATTTGGTGTGACCACATCTTTGCCTTCAAAACAGCATCAATTCTTCTAGGTACACTTGCACACAGTTTTTGAAGGAACTCCACTGGTAGGTTGTTCCAAACATCTTGGAGAACTAACCACAGATCTTCTGTGGATGTAGGCTTCCTCAAATCCTTCTGTCTCTTCATGTAATCCCAGACACACTCAATGATGTTGAGATCAGGGATTTGTGGGGGTCATACCATCACTTCCAGGACTTCTTGTTCTTCTTTACGCTGAAGATAGTTCTTAATGACTTTGGCTGTATGTTTGGGGTCGTTGTCCTGCTGAAGAATAAATTTGGGGGCAATCATACGCCTCCCTGATGGTATTGCATGATGGATATGTATCTGCCTGTATTTCTCAGCATTGAGAACACCATTAATCCTGACCAAATCTCCAACTCCATTTGCAGAAATGCAGCCCCAAACGTTCAAGGAACCTCCACCATGCTTCACTGTTGCCTGCAGACACTCATTATTGTACCGCTCTCCAGCCCTTCGACGAGCAAACTGCCTTCTGCTAAAGCCAAATATTTCAAATTTTGACTCATCAGTCCAGAACACCTGCTATTGATTTGATTTAGATTTTTCTTTTGTTCACTCACTTTGCATTTTGTAAATTGATAACAATAAACAATCATTATTTATATTTCTGAAAGCATTCTTTGTTTACAGCATTTTTTCACACCTGCCTTAAACTTTTGCACAGTACTGTATATATTCATCATGACAGAGCAACTTGAAGTACAGTCCTCAAAAAAGACCTTGAAGACACTGAGAGATCATGCAGCTTTACACAGTAGCCATGGGGCTAATTTGATCTATTTTATACATACTGTATGCTGTCATTGTTAGAATTATGAAGAAACACTTTACAAAGCAATAAAAACTGTTATTTATTTAGCACTTCTCACACTAAGAATTATCACAAGTCATTTTACAAAGCAATTAGCTGTCTTTCTTTATACAGCAAAAACATAGTGTGCAATATTATAGAATTTGACAAACATAAACATTAACAAATTAGTATTTATATGTACAATAGCATACATAATTCTATTTACTGTATAGTGAATCATGTCACAAACCACTTTACAAACAATAAATGTAAAATTTCATAATTTAATCTGTTACTTTTACAATGAGTATAAAAGCCAAACACTTTCCAAAGCAGTTAATATTACAATCTTTTGTTAATTCGTATAGAAGCTTTTGTACTGTATATAACTTATAGTAAGATCTATGATAAGAAAAAAAAAAGAAGCAATTTCATTTTACGCAGATCATCTTACAAAACCAAATAACCATATTGATCTAAGACCTTTGTAAAGCAAATATCACAATATGCTCCTGTTAAGTGTGAGTTAAAGCATTCAGGTTTCAGAATGGCTATAATGAAGGTGACTTATTGCAAAGAGCCAGTGAGACGCATGAAGCTCATCTCCTCTCCAGCAATGAAATAGCAGGACGTACTCAGTAGATGAGGCAGCTGTTCTGGGATATTGTGGCTGTTCTGCATAGCTGGCACATGAGATGCTGTGGGAGGGGCACACTTGAAAGAAGGAAAATATGGTTGTTATGGTTACCACTGCAGGATTGTTATAATGTTAATGAGGTTTATTATCACACTGTGTTCTTTGAAAAGTTTTAACTGTGTAGCACTGGTTCTAAACCGACATCCTTTGAATTTTTATATGTACAATTAAAGATCTAAAGCAACTTTTCTACAGATGAAGCAAACTAACAAGGGACAAAACATGCAGTTTGCTCAATCCTCTTATTTAAAGTGCAATCATTTTTCTTGTTTTATCCAGATTTTGAACCAGATTTATAGCTTCTAAAACCAGGGAATTGTGTGCAACTTTTATAAGAACTAAATTTTGTATTTATTATGTTGTAATAGCAGTTTAAATTAAATTCCAAGCTTTGAAAGACAGTCTGAATTGTTATAGCATAGCGTATAAGGAGACAGGCATAATGTAATGTTCTCATATTTGAGTAACCCAGTCTGGATCCCTGGAGCTGGGTGCCTATAAGGGAAGCATTGGAGACAAGGCAGGAATCATCCCTGGACTGGACACCAGTTAATCACAGGGCCCACTGAGAAACACCAAAATGGGCAGACCGCAGTTTGTGAAATTCAAGGGCTGTCTTTCTGATACGGATATGATCAACACTGGAGCACCACAAGGAACAGTCCTGCCTCCTTTTCTGTTCATTCCATACACCTCAGACTATAAATATAAGACCAGGTCATGTTACTTTTAGAAATTCTCTGATGATTCTGCGCTTATGGATATGAGACAAGATACAGGAATCAGGTGTCGAAATTTGTTTTTTGGTGCAAGGAGAACTGTCTGTATCTTAACACAACAAAACCATGGAACTGGTGATTGACTATTGTCACACCAGAGAGTCTCAATGTCTGGTCACTATTCAGGGAGGTTGGATGTGGTGGTGGTGGACTGCTATAGGTACTTGCGGGAGGTGGCCCTCTCCTACAAGTACTTGGGGATCTACATCAATGACCGGTTGGACTGGTCTCAGAACACAGAGGAACTATATAAGAAACGGCAGAGTAGGCTGTTTTTTCTTAGATGAGTCTGTGTTCCTTTAATGTAGGAAGTGATATCCTTCATATGTTCTACAACTCTGTGACGGACACTATAATTTTCTACGCTATGGTTTGCTGAGCAGGTAACTTCACTTCAAGAGAGGCCAACAGAATCAACTACCTAATTAATAGGGTAGGCTCAGTTATAGGACGCACTCCAGACCCCCTGGAGGTAGTAGCAAAGGAGATACTTAAAAAAAAAAACTGAACGCCATTATGAACAATGCTACACATCCTCTCTCTGACACACCAATACTGAGGACTTTCAGTCATCAAATTATTCAGCAAAAGTATGTCAAGAAACTCTACTGGGGTTCCTTTATACCAACAACAACATTTGCATAATATCTGTGATCGTTAAATCAGAAGTTTTCCTTCTTTTAAATTCTCTTCCTTTTTAGTCATTCCGGTGTGTGTTCAAACCATAGTGTGTGTGTGTGTTTATGTATATATTTATTTATCTATCTGTCTATTTATGTAGGGGTGGAGAGGTGGCTCTGAGGCTAGAGATTTGCACTGGCAATTGGAAGGTTTCCGGTTCGAATCCTGTAAATGCCAAAAGTGACTCTACTTCATTGGGCCCTTGAGCAAGGCCCTTAACCTGCAATTACTCCATCCTGGATATAATATTAATCTGCATCCAGCCCTGCATGTAGGCCCTCCAACCTGAAAGGAAAATTTGGGGGTTGGTGGCAGAATTGCCACTCTAGCCACCATAAAAAATCTCACATTGGTTCCATTCCAACTGAACTAATGTGGTGCTGAGGTGTCACCCGTTGAATGGCATGCACTCAAGTCCAAATCTAGGATCCTCAGTTGGTTTATCATGTGGTGGATGGGGCAATGCGCTAACAGCACGTGCTCCTAACCTCTCTCTCTATTTATGTATTTATTTATTTACAGGCCTACTGTTATAAGCCAAATTTCCACCCAGGGACAAATAATGTTGTTTAAATCTATATAACCCTAATGATGTGTTTTTTGAAAACACTAGATACAGGGAAGAAACCAACACAGACAAGAAACATAATGTGTAGACCCCACACTGCCATCTAGTAGACAAGCAGGCTTTACAGAAAAGATATCAATTGACTAATTTATCTAAAGATGCATGTGCCTCTATTCAGACAAAACAAGCCCCAATGAATATAGCCTCCAATTCTACCAAGTTTTCCTGCATTTCAATGATTTTCATAAAATGTTTATCAGTATGTTGCTTGCTTTCTTCTAGTGCACAAGATGTGTAATTTCCTATTTATAGTGATCAAGTTTAATCATCATGGTAAAAAAACTCTCAAACGAGATGTATAACTAAACGGTTAAATGTATATGATATCCCTGGGTAAAACCTGGCCTGAGGCATCTTCTAGGATTGTTACCACAGCAAGGCAATGCCATATATTTAGTCTTGTTTGGATCCTTTTTTGGATCACTTTTTAGATGGATGTTTTTAAGGAGTATCTTAGCACATATAATGAATAGTGTATTGTCCAACATATTTTGATATATGGCTGAGCAATGTCTTGAAATAAGTAACTATTGCCTTCTCAGCCTTTTACAATTAGGCCTTTAATGGTGTACACAACCTAAGCACTTCACATTATGAGTGCTATACATTTTGCAAAATAAATTCAACGTTAAAATGTTGGACATTTCCTAGTTTTGAATTATTCCATAATTGTACATTAACTCAAATCCTGTTATAAAACCCTTTTTGTGTGTACTCAAAAAAAAAAAATGTCTAAGTTGTTTCACTGTTGCCAATGACAGTTTGGGACTGAGATCGGAGGAGGTTGCCAAATAGTATTTCTTTTGCTGCACCACCACCTAGTGGTGGTTTTTATTAACTCTTAGTATCCAAACTTAAAAAAGGAGATAAACCAAGATACATTTTAAGCTGCAATAAAAGACCTCATTTTGATTAATGATGTTGATATAAATGATATATCATATCAGTCAGTTCAAATAAACACCACACTTTACAAATGTTTTCAATATCTCTGAATTTGTTTTCAATGTATAAATGGGAAACAAAAATATCTAACTTTTAAAAGTGTTTTCCTGATATATTCAAAATGCAGCTGTCCATTCAACCACCTAAATTTTGATTAAGCCAGAAGTGAAAACAGCATCGTTTTTCATTTGAAAATAAACGGACTGCTTAAACTTAAATTTTCAGAAGGCTCCCACAGGACAGAAGGTGAAAAATAACCCAGCAAGACCCAAAGGCAAATACCATATGACTCTTTTATTTGAAGGGTTAATGTGTATTAATGAATTCATAGCTCTATATCATGGTAATATTATGCAAGAATGTCTTTGATATCTTGTTAAGGAAAAGTAAACATTTCAACTCCTTCTTTGCAAGCACTGCTTGATGCTTCCTTCCAACCACTTGGGATTTTTCTCGGTATATAGAAATCCTGTTGGATGTCCCAGCTTCATCAGACAGATCTCTAGAAAATGGCATCATGCAGGCTCACTTCTTGAGTTGATCTATCATGACGTCCTTGTGTTTTTCTGAACAAAAAAGGAATATTATTTCTATTAACCTTGATGCTTTTCTTATTGTACGTGAAAGTAAACTTCAGTAACTTCACACTAAATTCTGCTTGTCAGATAGACTGCTAGTAAGAAGCATGTTCATGCATTTAACAGCTTTTTCTGAGGTTAAATCTTCTATAAATATTAATTCACTGAAGTTGACTAAAGATGTACTAATGGTTGATGTGTTTAGAACAAAGAAAATACAGAAGAGAAATTTGAAAAATGAAATCAGTATATGTATACAGGAAAACATATGTGCTGGTACAGTAATAGGTGTTTCAGTTGAGATCAATTCAATTCAGTCTCAGTTATAAGTTAAAAAATGATACACCGTAATTATGTATAGTGTACATGCAGAATGCAACATTAAATAATAGGCAAGAAACAATCAAGTACATAGCTCTGTAAAAATATAAGCAATTTCTTAAAAGTTTCCTTGGAGCTTTTAAAAGTTTTTAGTCTCATATTCCACTATTCTACATCAGCTGCTCTCTAAAATGGATCATCCAATTTTTATATTTGTATACTGTCACACACATGTGCATGGGAGGCAGCTAAAGGGCTCAAATACTGACAATTCCATGTCTGACCAGGGGGTGGCGAGATGCACTGACTTTTTCTCTCAATCCTCTGCAGACCATGCACAGGAAATCCCACAGGGTTCTGGCGCCTGTGATGACATCACTTCCTGTCCAGATAACGTCACTTCCGGTTCTGGCGCCTGTGATGATGTCACATCCTGTCCAGACCTTTAAAGCCACCATCTTTGCCACATGTTATCAGTTCAGTTTTGGACTTTGAACCAGACACAACCCTTTTTGCAGCCAGGGCATAATATACGGGAGGCTGCCCCAAACCTTTTTTTTTTTTCCTGTCCATTCTTGTGACAATACCTACTCGACACATCTCCATAATCATGTCAAAACATGTAAAATGACACCAACACAAGGGGTTACAAACTGAATTGATACCATTTTATTTTCTAAGACAGCTTAATCCTGAGCAGTGTCGCAGTGGCTGGGCCCTATGCCGGCAAGCTTTGCAGCCCAGTCAACTGGCCTTTCAAATGTAAATCACTTATTTATTCTCTGACAGTATTACATGCAATAAGAATACAACTTAAAACCAGGCAGTTTATTCCAATGGATTGTCAGCACACATTTTTAAAAAAAATTAATGGGCAAAACTACAGATCTGGGAGAATGTGACATGTTGCAGAGTACCCAAAACATTGGGATGTTTGTATCTGGAAGAGTAACCTTAATAGGTTTTTGATTCACTACACTCACATTGGTCTATTGAGAAAAAGATACAGTCCAACAAACAGCTCGCAGACTTTTGCAGAGTAACAAAAAAACAACAATCAGTCAGCTTGCAACTAAGTAGAACAATGTTGAAAAAAAATGAATATCAGAATGCACATCTTGTCATACTTTGACAAGGACAAGGTATAGCAGCCAAAGGCTTAACTGAAGTATACTCCTCTGAGCAAAACATGGAAAGGTGTGCTATGAACAGTGTGATGAATGTTATTAATTCAAGTTGATGGGAACACAGGACTTTGGAGAAAACCCAAAGTGTATGTGGTCCTTTATGATGGGTGTCATCAATACAAATCAGGGATTGATGTGGAATGGGTTAAAAGACAAAGTGCATTTGGAAGTTTGGGGTGGGGATGGAGGTGGTTGCATACTGGGTTGTGGTTGTCAGTGGAGGACTACCTAAAAATACATTTTAAAAACATGTTGTTATAAAACACTAAGTGCACATTACTAGGTTTGTGAGGAATTATGTTCACATATGAAGTCAGAAGAAGGTCAGAAGTGTGTTTCCTTCTGTTTTAGCTTGATTTACCCTTAAAGTGATGTATTTTTACCTGCAGTGATGGTCTGTAACAGGGTAGCATATATATTTAATTTAGCTTACCTCTGCTCTGAAAGAAAAAACCTTTTCTCTGCTGGCAAATTTTGACTTTTCTTTTGTAAGAGTCAAATAGAACGATGAAAATGTTCTAAACTAAAACATTTCAGAAAAGTTTCACTGTTGTGTAGAAAGTATCAGCACAGCTACGATGAGTGAGTTGGCAGCTTCTTCTCTCCTGCACAGAAGTATGTGCAGGTGTGGACATTTTGCATGATACTGGTCAGAAGTACAAGTTACCATGGCTTTTGTTTTCAAATTCTTTATTGGCGTACAATTTATTCTGGCTTTCCACAACTGGCAATTGAGGTGCTGTGCTCATGGAGGCATTTAAGGGGGAGCTGGAAGGAAGAAAATGAAGGAAAGAGAACAGAAAGTAAATGAAAGGAAGCAGAGGTTAAAGGACAGAAGAGAAGAGGGCAGGAATAGAGAGCTGGTGCAAGAGCAAGCAAGAGAGAGGGCAGACAGCCCGGAAGGAGAGCATGAGACTGACACTTAGGGCTGCTGAAATGGATCAGGGAGTTGGAGTGATCAGGGGTGTGAATGACTCTCTGCTGGTGAAACATGTAACAACAGGGACCTGGGCACCTTTAAGAAGGTTGTCTGTGCCTGTCAGTTTGGCATCTTCTCCTCCTGCAAAGTCCAATCATGATAAGCTGATGAGATGTCAGGATAGAGGAGTTGCACCAGGGATTGGAGATTCTTGTGATATTAACCTCATTTTAGTGGATTTATTTATTAGGAGTTTTAACCTCCACTTGACTCTGTTTTTATGGATTATTTATTTATGGAAGACTCACTGCACTGTTTTGAACACTTTAGTTGTGGATTTTTAATAAGATTGCAGTTAGTTAGGCACCTGCCCCTTGCTTTGTGTGAGTGTCCTCATTTGGTAAATACATCATTCAGGTATGTTGTCACTGGTAACGGATTTGAGAGGCTCCCGGAAGGATCCAGTAGGGTGGAGCCAACCTGCACCATCACATTTGTGACTGGTCTATTGAAGATATTCAGAAGTGATAATATTATACTGTACTAGGGGGCTTTGCCCCCTGCTCGCTTCACTCGCCAACCCCCATGTTTGTTTTTCTGGATACAGACTTTTTTAAGATTTTTTTTTCTTTGAATTGTTGCTATTTCATTAGTTTCACTTTTATTTCAGAACTTCTGTAAAAACAATATTTGTAATCTTGCGAGTCCCAATATGCTGAATCTTTTTAATGAGGTCAGGATAGGTTTCTCTGTTTGGAATTTCAGCACAGACAAAATGATCTACATCATCAGCAGTTAATAATTTTTTTTTACAAAGTAAAAAGTAAGTAGAGTTCTGCATTGGACTGCTGTCTGTAAAGTCGTGCTATTTTCCTCTGACAGTTCCAAAAGTGCATGAGGTTACCAAGGTGATACCCCAGCTTTTGTCTAGGTTTTTGTACAAGGGCTAGACAGAACGTTTCTGACTCCTCGGGTAAATTTAGCTTTTTAAATAAGCAGACAGATAAATATATATACATTAACAAAGTAACCAATAAATGCATGTGCAGTAAACTCCGTTTTTGAAATTCTCAAGATTCTTTATTTGTCACATGCATAGTTATACAGGATAACAGGCAGTGAAATGCATCCTGATCCGCTTATCAAAAACTGTGCAAAGTTAGAAGAATATCAGTTAGATTAACAAAAAGTCATAGATTGAAAGATAACAGTATAGTAGCTCATAATAAACAAGTAAAATTATGTGAATAAAGTAGAATTAAGTGTTAAGCTGCAATAGTGTAGTAATTATTGTGCAAAACCAAAGTTAGACTGGTGCATAGTTAAATGAGGCAGTTTGTTTGTTTGCGTTACTGCGATCTTTACTTTCTTTTTTATATTTTCTAACTTTCCTACTTTCATATCCTTTACCTTTCTCCACATGTGTATAGCGCCAACATTTTTTTTTTTTTTTTTTTTTTGAGCCTTTCTAATTTCACTGGTTTCATAATCTCTAACCTGTTCTGCATGTGTTTAGCGCCAACGTTTGTAAACGTCTTTATGAAGTTCTACTTTCTTTTACTCATTGTCTTTTAATTCTGAGCCGGATTGGACATGCTTTTTTTTCAATTCCACTTGTTCTGGCCTGATAATTACTTTCCTTATTTTCTGAATTTGCACCTCGCTTATTCTTTTTTGCTTTTTTTTCTGTCCAACGCATTTGGGTCTATTTTCTCCGTGCTGTTTTCTTCTTCGCTTATATGTCGACATTTAATTTATAACATACTGTCCTTATACGCTTTATATGCGCTGAGAGCCCTGGATCTGTGTGTGCTCAAATCCTTCACAAGACTGAATGTTTTGCTGCCTATTGTCCTATTTGATAGATTGTAAGTAGGGCGTGTCTTTGGTCTCGCAGGGTCTTTAAAATGTCTTCCGAGAAGATCACGTATCGTAGACTTGCTTTTTGCTTTCCAGGACAGGATTTCTTTTTATAATAGATAGATAGATATAGATAATTGTGTATTTCACAGTGCTAGAGTAATGTTCAGTGGAAAATAATGGGACCCCTTATTACCAAAGGGTATTTTGTACACTGTTTAAACAGGACACATTGAGTACGTCTGAGCAACATTTGTGTGCACAAGGCCAGAAAAATCCAGAAACATTCCAGGGACACAACAGTAAATTCACCCTGCCACTATGGCTCCCCTAGTTCTCAGATCTCAAACCAGTTTCTTGCAAGTTAAGTGTTCAAGTCAGTTGCAGCAGAGATCCACTATTGCCTAGTTAGCATTCCTAGCTGCCCTCCTAACATATCTCAAGAAAATGAATCTGTTCTGAAGATAAAACAAAGATAAACTGAGTTTTAGGCAGAGTGACTGTACCTAATAAAGTGGCCAGACTGTGTATGTTAATTAGTGGTACTGCAATAATAAATCCTTATTTTTAGAATATGCCTTTCTTAATATGCACCACCTGAGTGAGGTTTAAATTAGCTTTAGCAACAAAGCTTTTTATAGTTTAAGTGCAGGCAATTGAAATGACTTATTGCAGGTCACACACTGTTGAGATTTGAATTCAGGAATTTTTGTCCTCAGCTTCCTTTTACTAAACCTTCCTGCTTGACTTAATTAGAATAACTGTGTTGTTCTATATCTATCAACAGAGATATTTAAAACTGTTTCACTTTTCCTGGAAATTCCCACACAAAACGCATGTGTAGAGCTGGGAATTGATTAAAAAAATTAACTGGTTATTCACATAAATGTAAATAATCTTGATTAATCACATCTAACGTTAAAACGTAATTATAAAATTAATACATAAATCATGAAGTAAATACACACTGAATCATATATTTAATGTAGAATCAACATAAAGGAATTAAAAAAAAATAATGGCATAGTTTAAACAATGACCCTTAAACCAGAACTTTTAACAAAATACTACTTCAGCAAATACAAACTGAATTTGAACACCTTCCAAAAAGGCAAGCTGAAAAAAAGGCAATATGAAAATGAGGCTTATGTATTAATTATCAAATTGGCATACCACATGAGACACAGACATGTCAAAGTAAAAATTAAATGATTAACAAGAGTGCTGACTTTGAATGCACTGCTGAAGACTGATTTAATTGAAAGAATAAGCATCTCTTAAATGGGCATACATTAAAACTTGTGTTAAAACTCCACAAATACTCTCCTCAATTGTTCGTCACCATTAATAACTTGATAATTATACTCTACACAAGTGTTTTTCAACTGGTGTGCCATGGAAATAACAGTGTAGTGCCTGAGTCCTAACCCTGAGGTGGTTGAGACCTGTCTGACAGGACAACATGGAGAAGCTGACAAAATAGCAGCTCTATGAGCGCCATTGTGCAGACACAGCACTTAGAGAGCACTTTAGCAGCCAGGAGATTTGTCAGGCGTCCATCTACATGGGTGTATATTAGCCATAGAATGTTATATGACATTGATTCAATTATCGTACTGAAGCATGAAATGAGAAAAAAAAAGAGAAAACGTAATTTTTACTTCTGCAACTTTTTTCTGGCATTGCACCAGGACAATTGCCATGAACTCCCCACCCCACCCCCTTTCCTTCCACTCCCTTGCACATATATCAGTATGTATAAATTAAGAAAATGAACACCAGTGCTTTGTATTGACATGTGGTGTTTCGTTGTGAACTGCGTAATACAAAATCTTAAACCTTTAAATGAAAAATTTATTTCATAACATTTTTAAAGGTACTATATATGAGGGGGAGTCAAGTTAAAATTAGAAAATGGAATGAACCTTAAGAAACCTGATGATGTCATTTCTCAATGTAGTTTCCACTCTTCTCAATGCACTTGCACCACCTGTGCCTGGATTCCAGCAGCACAAAAGGTCCCATTTTTTTACTTTAGCTTGACTCCCTCTTGTAAATTTGTTACTGGATATGCATGTAATTGTTTATGTACACACTTATCTTATTTATAATACTGTTTTGCAAAGTTAAAAAAAAACAAAAAAAAACCATGAAAATGCTGCCCTGCCAAAGCGCTGACTGAGGGCTTTGCTTCGTTGCCAGCCCTGGGTGTGACAATATTTTGTAACACATAAAACAGCCACAGTAATCTAAAAAATTAATATGTTTACTTTCCCAGGCCTATTATTAATACAAACAGACTAAATTACTCAGATGCATTTTAACAGTTAATATTTTACTCTTTTTTCCATTTTGATTAAAGTACAGTTTCTCAATCATGTTTGATCACTACTGATTGTCTACTTGAAAGTAAAGGGTGGCCCATATTTATGTATATGATTGAAAAGGCATTATTGTCAGGAAACTACCAATGTTATTATCAACATAATGGAACATGAACATTAAGAACCTTAAATGTTTTTTCATCCCCTGTTCTCCATGGTGTAGTCCACCAATGCGCCATCCATATCGATACACGCCTGAAAAAGAATCCAACTTTGAAAGGCATTTGCCACAAGAGCTGTGTTGGCATCACTACCTGCTCCCTTTTCTTGCAAAACAGTACCGCTGATGTCAAATTTTGTGTTTATTCTTGCAATGGTTAGCACACTAGGGTCACTGCCTCCAAACTCAGCTGCCATCCTCCGTTTCACCACTGCATAGTTGTTTGTTAAGGAGTATAAACACTGCCATTCTGTATTCGAACACAGCAGGGGTTGCCCGGTGCAGCACATCGTTACTCCCATCGTTACTACCATTTTCAAGCTACACAGTGATGCCATTTTCAATACTTTTCACTGAGTATTTTAAATGTTACAGCCTGTGAAACGTCATATACATAAATATGGGCCACCCTGTATATACAAAAATAAACTTTTCAAAATGCAGTGAAGCTGACAAAAAATATAAGAAGGTAAGGCAGAACCTTGTATTATCTACTTCCAAATACACTCAGTAAGAGTGCTATCATTAGGTTGGGTCTTCTTATTTCATGTGTGTAGCACCTTCTTTTCGAGAGGCCTCCACCTATCCAATCCTTTGATGTTAGGGCTTAACTCTGCAAGTGCCCAGAATTCTCCTGTTCTGTGTTCTGAGATGCATGGATGACTGAGTTAAAATTTCACAGAGGAAACCCCAAACCCCCAAAGCTATTCGATTGTGTGAAAAGCATTGGGGACCTGCACACATTTTCAGACCAATGGCATTATTAGGAGAAGGCTAAGGCCCAAAATGTGCTATAACTAGCAATGCCCCTGCACAGAAAACTCCAGTGCCATAGCAAGTCACGCGGAATTGGAACAACGCAGAAAACTTTAACGTATAAACATTCAAATAAAACTATAAAGACAGAAAATAAAACTTTTGATTTTATACCAGTTTAAGCTCATGACACTTACCATGACTTTTGAAACGATGGCACTTTATTTGTTCACTATCTTTCTGGGCTAGGTCTTTCTTCAAAGAACATAAAATCCTGAAAAACAAAGAGCTATTACTTAGAAATCTGTTACAAGTTTATCTAGGTGTGTGAACTTCTATTTTGATGGTGAGCTGTATCTAATTTAAACCATTTAGTGAGTGGTAGGCAGTGTAGCCTGGTGGTCAGCTGACCAAACTAAGTAGACTTGATATAATGCCCAAAAATGCTGTAATGGCTGCCAAAGGTGCATCTACTTAATACTGACTTAAAGGGCATGAATACTTAGGTGATCATTTATTTTGTGTTTTATATTTGTAAATAATTTAAACTATTTTGCAGATATTTGATTTTAACTTCGACACTATCTTGTGTTCTTTGATTGGTCAATTAAAAATAGCCAGACTAAATACACTGTAATTCAGTATTATATAACAATAATTTTTATAGGCACTCTACTTTGATGGTAAGCTCTGCCTAATCTAAAATGATCAGTGGGAGGTAGGCTGTGTTACCTGGTGGTTAACTAACTAGACTATCTTGACTTGTTACATGATGATGGCATAGTCAGCTTTACTAACCCAGTCCCCTCAAAATGAGAAATGGCAAAAATAAGATAGATAGATAGATAGATAGATAGATAGATAGATAGATAGATAGATAGATAGATAGATAGATAGATAGATAGATAGATAGATAGATAGATAGATAGATAGATAGATAGATAGATAGATAGATAGATAGATAGATAGATAGATAGATAGATAGATACTTTATTAATCCCAATAGGTAGATTGGATCATTTAGAGGTAAGGAGGGATTTACATTTGTGACCAGTTATCACAATAGTCCTCTTCAAACAAATTAACAATTACTATTGGAAGAAAGATGTTTAAGGTTGCCCCATATACAGTATCTACATTTTATATCTTTACCTAGTACCTTACCTAGTTAATGTGTTTTTTTTTTCATAGCTCTGCATGTCTTTTTCAGTTCTTTCAGTTCAGATGGCTAACTCAGTTCTTTAGAGAACCATAGCTTGGTGTTGTATTTAGTAACTGTTTTTGTTGGAATGAAATATTCCTGGCAGAAGCTTACATTCTTTTTAACCAGGCTCTGGAAACCCTTCTTAACTATGCTTCTCAGAAAACATCAAAACAAGTGTTGATTCCAGGCCATGGATTTAAAGGCAACCTAAGTTAAATTTATTACAAATAATTAAAATTACACTTTGACAAATCTCCATAAAATAAATCACAAATGGGATATTTATTTGAAAACAAAAAGCGCAGGATATGATTATTTTACACAAACTGGTAAAGAGAACTTACAATTAAGAAACAAGCACCAATCAATACAGCTTTTATTTTCACATCCAGGTCTTTTGGAAACTGTATTTCATAATTGTCCACATCAGTGAAAGCTTCTTTTATAAATCCACCCCACTGCTTTTTGATTTTTCCAACAAGCATAGTTTCATCAAGAGATGTCACCTGTGCACATTGGAAGATATACATAGAATGTTGTGAATCACACAGTGGGAAAGGGTTTGTTTGTCATGAATAAACATCACACGTTCATAAATAATTAAAATGTAGAAATGTCCTTCTTGACATGCTGTCGGTCATTCCTCCGGTCTCTTTCAAACCCACATAACTCCTTTCAGGGTCTATTGTAGCATAGCATAAATGTCATTTCATTGTCAAGTTTTTACTTATGCACACACATAGACTTACTCAGAAGGGTGGTGGGGTGGGGGGGTGCAATGGAATATTGATAATTAACCTAACATGTCTGTTTATAGGGTGACACAAAATTCTCCAACCAGGTTAATCCATTTCAGGGCCACAGGGGGCTGGAGAATACTTTGGATTCAATGAGAGCAAGGCAAAAAAAACTCTGGACAGAGTGTGACTCCATGACAAGGCCTGCTCATACACACTAGAGTCAATTAAGAGTGGCCAGTTAACCTAATCTGCACATCTTTTGGAGATGAGGGTACCGAAAGGAAAATCCCATGTAGACAATGGGAAAATATACCCACATTAAACAAAACCTGTGGAGCTGCACAGCAACAGTGCTAGACTGTGCCATCATGACAATAATGCAATTGTGATATTATTTAAATTATGATAAAAGAGGCAAGTCTGCTATCGATGATGAGTTTGAATCTGTAGCACTGGTATTAGATATCAACAATTACCCTCAGTATCATAAAGGTTGTTCAAGGCTGGAAGCCTAAGTTGAAGCAATACCTGCAGCCTTACATTTAGCAGGGTCCTTGGGACCAGTGAGCGTGAACTACCATGATTTGCACACACAGGCAGAATTACAAAAACACAAGCATATGGGTTTTGCCTACAGAGAAGACAAAAATGAAACACAGGTAACAAGAAGATAAATAAAAAGATGAATCTTTTACAATAAGTTTAGAAAATGAAAGATGGCACAGGAAGAAATATAAGGAAACTTGGTAAAGTTAAAATGGAGGAGAAAATTGTGAAAGAAAAAACATTTGAGTGCAGACAAATACAAAAAATAAGAGTATTTCAGAATGAAAGTGATAGTATTGAGGAAAGAGAACTATACCACAGGTTAATCAGTTTAGAAATCTTACCTCTGTAAAGCAGAAAAGCATTTACTAAAAGTAATTACCAGAAAAACTGTAAAATCATGAAGAAAGTTCAGTATCACTTTAATTCAGGTGTCCCTAATCATGCTGTACTTACTATGTAATTACCTGTATAATTACAGAGTAACTAGGTACTTGAGGGTTATTACCTTGTAATTACTGTGTAACACAGTGTAATGCTATAAGTAAGTACTCAGTTGTAATTGTTATTCCACAATATTTATAAATATGTATGTATATAAATTGTGGAATAATAAATACAATTGAGTGCTTAACCAGAGCATTACATTGTGGTACAGAGTAAATACAATGTAATAATATCTAGTTACTCTGTAATTATACAGGGAATTACACGGTAAGTACAGCGTAATTAGAGACACCTAATCTAAAGTGATACTGATAAGAATATTGTTGATAAGAATACTGTTAAACAAGTCAGTAAGAAAACAAATGTAAACACACCTTAAAATCAATATCGGAAAAACAAAATAAAACACATGGACCTGCCATTTTCAATACAGGTTCTCGCCTTTCATTCTGAATTGTGAATTTAGGCAAGTATGGGTGCCAGTTTTGAACGACGTATCCCACTGGAGTGCCTGGTGGAGCTTGTACTTCCAGCTGAAAAAGAATGCAAAAAATTTTAGTGTTTATACTACACGATTTTTAATATGATTCAATGTTAATAAATTGTTATGTTAAAAACTATTAAAATATAAATCAAGGGGCAATATGGTCAGACTATATAATGCTTTAGTGAGACCACATCTAGAGTACTGTGTGCAGTTCTGCCCACCACACTATAAAAAGACATAGCAGCCTTTGAAGCCATTTATAAGAGAGCAACCAAGAGCATCCCAGGACTTAAGGACATGTTCTGCTCCAACAGACTCAGAATTAAACCTGTTTAGTCTCAAGCAGAGAAGACCTAATCCAGGTTTTAACAATTCTCAAAGGCATTGATAATGTAGATCTAGGAAAACTCTTTCAAATTAATGGTAAATCACACATTGGAGAACACCAGTGGAAATTAAGTGGAAGTGCATTTAGGGCTAAAGCCTGAAAACACTTCTTTATGCAAAGAGTTGTGGGAATCTGGAACAAACTACTGATCTATGTAGCTGAAGCAGAAACCTTGACATTCTTTAAAAAGAATCTGGCTATAAGCTAAACAAATGAGCCTGATGGACTAAATGGTCTCCTTTTGTTGGTCAAATGTCTTATGTTCTTATGTATGTACTTTTTGCTAATATATTCTATAGTATTGCCTATTGCTATGAATTACAGTTTAAAAACGTTCTTCACAATGAATGATTGTATATAAAACCAAGGAAGTTGCTTTGTAAAATGGTTTGTGACAGTGATAACTATGCAACTTGCTACATAAAATAAGGGTTAGGGGTAGTTGATGACAATGTCAGGTAACAGTACTTGGGATCCAGATGAAATTCTGGCATGGGGCAGATGATAAACAGCATTCACATGGATTTCCAACTTTAACACATTTAGTGATACAAAATGCCAAAATGATACTTGAAACAGCATGCCTGAAGTCAGAATTGGGTGAAAAACATTCAATCTCAAAATTTCCTCAAATATGAGTTTTTTATTACTCATGTTTGTGTACATCCCACAGCATGTACCCATTGTTTCTACAGTTGCAAAAAAAAGTAAATGACCCCTTTGGAATTACTTGGATTTCTGCATTGATTACTAATAAAATGTGATCTTATCCTTTCTAAGACACACTTATAGATAAACACATTGGGTCAATTGCAGTGTGTTATGAGCTCAGGATGATCCTGTGCTAATCTGGTCTTAGTACATATTTACGATAACAAGACTAACTTTGGTTTTTAGTGCTGTTGTAGTGTTTCCAAGACTAACTGCAGTTGTAGTTTGTAGTTGGAGAAGGGTAACAAAGTTACACAGTGACTTAGACTTCTCATGAGAAAGTTGAATGAGCTTTGTACAGAGGGCAATGTTAATGTTAATAAAAGAATGTCATACGCAACACAGAGACTGTTATTGACATGAAAAAGCACTTATATACCATTAAAAAACATGGAAACAGTATTTTATGTTTTTCTTTGTACTGAATTAAATCATGATATATATAAGTCAACACCATTGAAAAAAAGCAAGCAATGCATGGAAGTATTTATATTTCTTAATACAAGAAATAGTAAAACATCAATCAACATACATTTAACAGCTGATCTTCACTAGGGTCTTCGGTGACCCTAATTAAGAAATTGCCTTTATATCTACAACAAGTGGCTGATGCCCTATAATTGGCTTCCTGGCTCATACATTCATTCGCTTTCATAAATTTTTTACGTGTGCGATGCCTCTCAGCTGCCAGTTTGGAAAATGTGTATTGAAAGATGCTGCCAGTTGCTTCCATATTGTATTCCTTCAGAGTTTCATGGAGGTTGTCTT
The DNA here is from genome assembly GCF_900747795.2 of Erpetoichthys calabaricus. NCBI lineage: Eukaryota > Metazoa > Chordata > Cladistia > Polypteriformes > Polypteridae > Erpetoichthys > Erpetoichthys calabaricus. The sequence goes on from NC_041395.2 coordinate 157,917,716, forward strand.
CTGCAGATTTCCTCCAGGTCTGAGATTTCTTACACTATGTATTATATAGAGCTTGTGCTCTACTCCAAAGTGTGCGCTGCAGTGAGATATTCTTTATGAATATTGTTCAGCCTCAGACTAGGTGGTTTATGCACTTTGGTGATTGTTGGATTAACTTGGTTATTAGGGAGAGATGGGTGCATAATGAAAGGCAAGTTATCAACTTTTCTATGTTATTTTCTGCACATAATGGGGAAATGAGTTACAGGGAGACAATTATGCTTTAAATATGATTTCACTAATGTGTACCACTCATTGTCAATACTTTCCATATAGGGTTTTCAGGGCCTTTTCATTTGCTTAAAGAAAGTAACGTTTACATAAATATGACACTAATTTTGACCTAATGTAGTTTAACAATTGCAATTTTTTTCAATTAAATTTACATGAGGATGTACTTTTTCTCAGTGCTCTGTTTCTTTAAATTGTGAGGAATGTGTAGCAGCAGGGACAGATTTTAGTTGCTGGCATACCACCATTAACAGGCAAGGAGATGGCAAGGTAAGAACACTATGGAAAAACACGAGGCCAAAACAAGACTACCTGCATATTAGTTAAACTTGGGACTGACCTTATTCTGCTGTTCATGAGACAGCATTTAGAACTGAGGAACATATTCTCTTAGTGCCACAATGTATAGTCTGGTCTTGATCTGCTGCTAGTACAGTACTATTTCGGGTACATTGCAACTGATCCAATCTGACTACAGTAATAACATACAAAAACAGTTGTACTTTTCATGTTTCTATTGAGCACACTGAGTAATCATTCAAAATGCAGGCTAAAAAAAGTAAGTTAACCTCTGTGTGATTGTCTTCTCCAAACGCTAACTGGAGAAAGGTGTTTCAGTTGAGGAGAGATTAGAAGTGTGGGATACACAGGTGCTTTGCCTTTTAAATAAAGGCATGCAAACAATAAGATGTTTCAGTCAGTTTTCTTGCTTTTTAAAAAAGTTTCTATCCTCCTGTCTATCTGACTTATGTGTTTTTGTCAGTTCCTTCTTTCCTTACCTACCTCTTGAAGACAACAAGGGAAGCAACACTTTGAACATCGTAAAGGCCTTAAAATGTCCATTATTATTTGACCAAAGTTGTCCGTAATGTGTATAACAAAACAACGATGAGATCCACAGAAGAGCAGGCTGCAGCATTTGCTGTCTTCAGCTGCATAATATATTTTCTGGCCGAGGTTGTTTTTAATCAAATACCTGTTGTTGGACTCTATGTTTAAAAATACTGTGGTAAAACAGAAATAAAAAGAAAAATAAGTTTGCTTGTAGGAAAATGGAGAAAACATTAAGGAGAAATATTTCTCTTATAAAATGCATTCAAATAAAAATTTCAATATCAATTGCACAGTGTCCAGTATCAACCTCCCTATGAAGAACAAAAAATGAAAAACACAATCTTCCAAATATCCTTCGGTTTTTATATGTGATTTTAGTGAAAAGAAAAATGTAAAAAATGCAGCTGAGATGAACCTGATATATTATTATGAATTTCTGAACGTTTATGTATATCAGAGGAAACCATTTCAACTGAAAATGTATTTAATAGCTCTGTCTTCAGTGTAAATAAAATCCTGAGCTAATGTGCTTCATATTATCTTAACATTTTTTATTTGCACAAGTGATGCTGTTTTTGAATATTTCAAGATATGTATATATATACAGTATATATATATATATATATATATATATATATATATATATATATATATATATACAGTATATATATATATATATATATATATAGTCACAGATGGCAGGGGTCCTTGTCCGGCCAGTACGCCTCTTCACTGAGAGGACCGGGGGATCAACCGTGGCCAGAACAGTTCCTCCCTCAGGATGCTGGATGGCAGCCGCCATGAGTTGCAGCGGTGCCTCAGATTCCTGCAGGGCTTCATGGGAGATGGAGTTGGATACAGCCCTGTTGGGATCCGGGAGTGCTGCCAGGGGGTGCTGCAGCTGCTGCTGAGTCTTGGAGAGCAGCTCTTCTGCCACACCCGGAAGTGCTGCCAGAATTAGGTCAACGAGCACCTAGAGCACTTCCGGGTGTCTTATAAAAGGAGCCAGCAGCCACTACTCAGGGAGCCAGAGTTGGAAGGAGGAAGACTAAGCTTGACCCGAGGAGTGGAGAAAAAGAAAAAGACAGAAAAGACTATTGTGTTTGTGCTGTGCTTGTGCTGGGACAGTGTTGTAAGTGTGGGAAATGGGGGAACGCGTTTCCCACAAGGTAAAAAGAAAATAAAAACCAATGTGTGTGCCTTGAACTTGTGTCCCACGATTGTCTGTGTCGGGTTCAGGTGGCAGTGCCAGTCTGGGTGGTCCACAATATATATATAGTTCATCAGTTATAATATTTGAATATTATAATATATAGTTAAGCAATTAAGAAAATATAACATAATTTAGCATGACATTTTGAAACTCTTTAAAGTTGCAGGGGTATACAACTGATGCTTGTATTAAAAATAAAATACATATTACAAAATACTTTCACATAACACTTAGAACATCAAACAAGGCAAGGATGTTTTTGGTGAAATCATTAGACTTTTTACCTTCTTGAAGATCCAATAGCTGAACAATATACAAGTTGTCAATCTGTAAAATTAAATACAAAGTGTTTCATGTTCTAGATAGATAGATAGATAGATAGATAGATAGATAGATAGATAGATAGATAGATAGATAGATAGATAGATAGATAGATAGATAGATAGATAGATAGATAGATAGATAGATAGATAGATAGATAGATACTTTATTAATCCCAAGGGGAAATTCACAAATTTCCAAAGTATAAAATCCATAAGAACCTTCATCAATTGAAATACAAATCCTCCTTACAAAGCAAGGCAGAGATAATCCAATAATCAGACCAGGTCAATATAATAAATAACAATAAAAAAATTTTAAATATTGATGCCTCTCAGAACAGGGAACATTACTCTTTCAAATGTCAAAGATTTTGGACAATCTTATTTTACAGGAGCTGTTGCAACTGTTCTTTTGTTCACTACCACATAAACTGCTTTGAGATCATGCTCACTTTACAATATGTTATTTATAATAATGCAAGTCAAAAGCATAATTTTAAATATGAAACGTAAAGCAAATTTCTACAACAAAAAATATCTCAAGTGCTAAATCAGCAACTATATTCTAAGTATTTCTACGTGGTAACACGTGGTTTAGAATACAAGATGAACCAAAATGAATGTTTTCCCTTTCTGCCTTGGAGACTCATACCCTGGAAGATTTGACCAAAAAGGTCTCCTGAGAGCATTGCTTCCTTAAACACTGGAGATTAGAAACCACATTAAAATTCCTTTGCTATGAACAATGAAGTTTACATGGCCCATATGTCTGATAAATTAGATGATTGGATATTGGAGCAATTTTAGCTTTCTTTAAAAACAGAATGGATGTACATGTGACTACCTAATCTACCTTATATTCAAGTAAACAGTTGATACTTGGTCTCCTGAAAATAGAAAATTAGTTAACCAGTGATTCAAAAAAAAAAAAACTTGGAAAAACCTTAGTCTTGTGGCCAAGGCGACTGGTCAAGAGGGCAACGTGTGAGAAGAGCGCACACAGGTGAAAAAAATGCAGCTTTTTGTACTAAAGAAGTGATGGAAGAGACTACGCTCAAGATTTAATGAATGTCCCCCAGCTTTTTTAAAGATTTGACTTGGACTGTGTTTGTGTAGATAGCAGTCTTTCTTGCAGGGAGTTGTCAAAAGACTTATGACTCCAGCTGTTAAGGATTAGCAGAATTGCCACAGACATACAAATGTATTCTGTGCTGGTGGTTTTGCTCTCATAAAGGAACTAGAAATTGTCAATCCCTGACATTTTGTCACTAATGTATGACAACATTGTAGGGCTGGGTCAACTGACTTGTGAACATATACAAATTCATAAAGGATACACCTTCACGCTCCATGCAAAACTATCAGTTTTCCTTTGGAACTAGTAAGGTGAGTGAAGGTCACAAATGTCATCATACCTACATGGATAAGCTGCCCACTAATGAAGTGGGTGGCAGTTCATGTAATTGCGTGTTTTCACCTTCTCTGTCTATTTTATTCAGCTTAATTGGGTCAGTAGCCTTGTTTACACATAGAACCTAGTACACTTGATCCCAGGCGTTAACTGGTGTTTGCTCAGCCACACATCCACATTGTAATGACTGAAGAAATTTGAATGCAGTTCAAGGAAGATGGCGGACAACCTGAATGGTGAACAATGGTCTGTGACCACTGAGATTTTTTATAAATAGATTGCTAAGCAGTAGTTGTTAAGTGGCTGTATTTTTCCATTTATTTATTTATTTGTTCATTTATTTATTGTGTAATGTATTCCCAAATACACATTTGAACCAAACAAACTTTCAATCAGAACATGAATAGTTAAACATCTGAATATGAAATAACAATTACTTAAGATGTATGCTGATATATATTTTAATGTTAACCAAAAGTCACATAAAGGAAACAACATTCATGAGGTGTAGCTGAAAGTAGACTCAAACATTTCCTCCTTAGCTTGAATAACTAACTCTTCAAACTTCTTAACTTAAGTAATTGTATGGTTGGTTCACCAGAAATTTTGTGTGTTACATGTGATCATTGTGAAGGTCAGGGAAATTACTGAGTTTCCTTTTAAAATGGACTTGACTTTGCTCATGCATGCTCTTTAATCAGCAATCTACTAGCAGATTCCTGGGATAGTCTGCATTTGGGAGGCAATCTTGTGTCATCGCTGCTTACTTCCACATGAGGAAGACAGTGATGGCATATTCAAAAATGTATCAATACAGTATTAGAAGGCACCGAGGCATTCATCAAAAAAAAAAAGGAAACAGAAATGAAAATACTTTGCTTTAGCTAGCTATTAAATTAGAGAACAGTTGCATCTCTCTCTTCTTTATTTCCTGGTGGTCATTGTGAGATGAATAAAACAAAATAAAAGCTGTTACAGTCTTTATTCTCATTCACCTTTATTGGTGTTACCTTTGAATAACTTGAAACGGATGCAATGAAATTATTGAGAAGTCTGTACAAAGTTATGACTTATGTCTTGGTTGTAGTAGACTATGCAATATTATGATATGGGCACTGTGAGAAGAAAGACTCTCCAGACATTATTAAGGTTTGGGCAGCCACCCGTATATTATATCCTGGCTACAAAAGTTTGAAATTATTGAACAGAGATATTCACAAGACTGAGTCCAAAACAGAACTCAGTAATTGGAGGTAAGATGGCGGTTTTAAGGGCTGATGGAGGAAATGATGTCAACTATGCCGGAGCCGGAAGTGACACCATCAGAGGTGCTGGGACCTAGCAAGATTTCCCGGGAATGGTCTGCAAGGAACTGAGAGAGACAGTCAGCACATTCTGCCACCCCCTGGTCTGGTGTAGTATTACATTTACTCAGGCCCTTTAGCTGTCTCCTACTCGCACGTGTGTGACAGCACTTATAGTCTATAGACTTGTTCCTGCATATGTGATTCACATATAAAATCCTTATAGACTCCACAACAAGCTTTTTGAAGGAATATATCATGTTATTTAATCTGAAAACTGTATACTTTAATGTATTACTCATAAGATCACAAAGCAACAGATTTCATGAAGATTGATGGGATTTTTTTAGAGATGCTATATGGTTTACAAATTGTGGAATTCTTTACAATACAAGAAAATTATGGGGAAAATAACTGATTTTTACATTTGGCATTGACCATATTCAGGGTAGTTTTTGAGAAAGTAGTACTGTCTAAGCAGAGATTGCTGTAACATTGAGTCAGTATTCATATACCATGTAAAGAGCAATCCTTATATCCACTTCTGAAAATTAAACTGTTCTGAAATTAAAAAGAAAACAATGCTAATCATGAAATATTACATCCCCAAAGCTGTGACGATATGAAAAATGCAAATAAAAACAGAAAACAGTGATTAGTAAATGACAGTAAATGATCTTTGACCTGAAAATAATATAGTAGCCTATTATGTGATATTACAACTAATATTTTTTTAAATAAACACCTATTTTAATTTTGATTCTTGCAACATATTCCAAAAAAAAATTTGGATTGTAAAGTATTTACCACTTTGTAATGTTGCCTTTCATTCTCACAAGATTTAATAAACACTTAGGTACTGAACATCAATTTATTAAGTATTTCAGGTACAATTGTAACCCTTTCATCTTACAAACAATTATTAAGGTGTGCAACAGTGTGGGGTCTTCATTGTCACATTTTGAGTTTTATAATGTGACACACATTCTTAATTTGGGGACAGGGCAGGACTGCACTCAGGCCAGTCGAGCACCTTTACTCTCCTCCTATGCAGCCATGCCTTTATCATGCACACACAATGTGGTTTTGCATTGTCTTGCTGAAAAATACATGGGCATGTATGTCATCCTGAAGGCAGAATATGTTGTTCCAAATTCTTTACATAATTTTTGGCATTAATGGTGCCTTCATAGAAAAACTCCCCACTATCATAGGCGCTGGCTTCTGGACTTGAAGCTGGTAACAGTGTGGATGACTCTTCTTTTGTTAACAGGACAAGACATGCATTTCTTCCAAAAAAGACATGAAATATTGATTTCTCTGACTGCACTACAAGTTTCCACTATGTGATGGTCCATTCCAAATGCCTTTGATCCTAGAGAAGTCAATGCCACTTCTGGACATGGTTAGCATATGGTCTCCTTTTAGCACAGTACAGTTGTAACCAGCATTTGAGATGTAACTGCATATTGTGTTACTAAATAAAGGTATGCCAAAGTATTCTTGAACCCATGTGGTTATATCACTTATTTACTGTATGAATGACAGTTCTTGATGCAGTGCCGTGTGCAGGGTCAGAGATAATGAGCAATCAGCTGAGACTTGCACTTTATGCACCACAAATTTCTCCAGATTCCTTGAATGTTCTAATTAATATTATTCATTGTGTGAAATACCATAATCACTTCCAATCATCTCTGAGAAACATTGATTTTAAAGTTTTGAACAATTCTGCCATGCATTTTAGGGAAAACTGGAGATCCCATCTTTGCTCCTAAACGACTAGGCATTTCCTGACTGCAGCTTTTATGCCAAAAGCACAATTACAATCACCTGTTGAACATCATCTGTTTCCACTCACATCTTTATTTTTATTTTTCAGTTCTTCATTGTCCCTAAATTGCCACATCTCAACTTTTTTAGAATGTGTTGCAGGCCCTCAATGCCAAGAATGGATATATACTGCATCTATGAAAAAAATGAAGTTGACCAGATTAAACATTAAATAGCTTGCCTTTAAATCATTTATGATGGATTACAATCAAATTGATTTTTCGAATCATTGCTTTCTGTTTTTATTTGCATTTTCCTCACTGTACTAACTTTTTCCAATTTGGGGCTACACAACCTGTTTTTGGAGAGAGACTTTAAGAACCAATTAAAATGTCTCAGCTGGGTCTGAGACACTCATCATTACTCACATAGGGAGTGCAGATGTTAAAATTAATACACAAATTGGAAGTGCTGCTTTCTAGGCTGACTGAGAGCTCCAAAGCGGTATACTGTATTTATATTTCCATATACTGTATCTCAGTTTGTCATTTTCTGTCTCCATAAGCTGGGGGTTCAATCCAAGAAGGACACCCGATTGGAAGGAGATAACAAGACTGAACAAATGTACTATCTAGGGTTGAGCTGTAATGGAATACAGCTGGAAGCAGCGATACTGCAGATGCAATATGTTTTGCGACATGCAGCTGATTCTGGCAATTTATGTTTGCTTTTTAGATGAGGTAAACTCTTTCATAAATCTTGTTTTCTTTACAAATCATCAATGAAACCTGAATCAAACTGTATTAATATGCATATCAGTTATAGGTACCCTCTGAAGAGGGGAGTCCTTAGAGGCATTTCTTTAAGGGTGTGGGACTACATAGAGGAGATTAAAGTGGACAGCTTGTTCAACCAGTGCATCTGTTATCAGTAATTATTGCTCACATGTGCCACATTTGTTTAAATGTAATTGAACTACCAGCAAACCACCTCTTTGACTGTAGTTATTTATTTGTTTCAGGAACACAGCCCATGTGTGCAGATGTTGCTTCAGACTTAGGTACACTTTTGCTATCTGTGTGACATTTTAAATATTATATAAAAAGTGCCCAAAAAAAGGGGAAATGTCCATAACTTGCATTGATGTGAACTCAAAGCCACGATATGTTAACGCTGAACATGTTACGTTTCAGAAGGTTACTCTGATATATTAAAGCCTTGGATTTAAAATGACAACATTCACACAGCCACTACTCTAGGCATACCAGACTTTGGTGAATGAGTTATGCTTCTATGTAAATTGCTCATTCAGGAAAAGGCATGACATATTCAACATTTTATCAGCTTTTTCTGCTTCTTAAATATTGTATCTGAGGTCAGCATTTCTGACTGGACGTTTAAGAACTTTGATTTTAAGGTTGGATTCTCCTCTGTGGCCTCAAAGCTTTAATCCTCCACATTAAACCTGCTCATTTGCAGGTTCATTTCAGACTATTGGTTGCCCTAGTAACTGAGCTGGATTTTGTCAAATCTTTATTTTTGGAAAAGGCAAATTCTGATCCCGTTCCAAAAAGCACAATTAGCAAATTATCCGCCTCTTTAGCCTCATAGATCACACAATTCTGGCTTAATCTGTTCTAGAAACATTAGTTTAACTAAATCCATGTTTTCTGGAGTGGAATGAACCTGATTTCAGTAAATTGCAGTTTATTTTAATCGGATATCACACTAATTCTGCTTTCTGGAGTAGAATTTTGTTTACACACGTGCGCTCACCTCTTATTATGGCAGATGCCAGGAATTAAGCATAAGTATGACAGATGAAAAATGTATAATCTGACTTTTTTATGATAACTTTGTTGTTTCTTAAAAGAACAACTACTCAAGAAAGTGAAACAGTTAAAACACAATCTGAGCTATAGAAATTTTTTTTCAAATATTCATTTTAATAAACGTTAAATGAAAAAGTTGGTTTCCCTTGTTTTTGAGCTTCTATTTTTTGTGAGATGCAAAATGCAAATATCAATATTCAGTAGCTAAATACTAATATATTAACTTCTGAATGTGATTGCAGTTGCAGTATTGTCATGAACTAGTTAATTGTGCAAGGTCAGTACTTAGCAACTGAAGGGTTGCTCCAAGAGCTAACTAGCAGCAAACATCATGGTTGTGTCCCAGTTCGTTTGTACTGTAATGCCTTTTGCTTCCTCCAAGAAAATGATAATTATGGTATTTACATGGGTTTACATGTAATAGAAAAATAAAAATAACTTATTTGGGACAGTTTTGAATATTTGGTGACTATTGATTCTAAGTGTTCTAGCCAAATATAAGGAAAAGTATTATTAATTTGCAAGTGATTTCATAAGTATTGCTGTACGGTTTTGAAAATGACTAATGAGCATACTTTTAGAAGGCCAGTATTGCACTGGCACAGGGGCTAATAGCATTTGTGCCTCAAAACTCCACAATACTGGATTGAAATTTTGTTTAGATGCATTCAACTACTTTACCTAATATGGTGTTCTATAAATAGTCTATTAAAGAGATTTGGTAAATTTACTTGTCTATCTTAAAACAGAGGAATATTCTGTGTGACTACGCTTATGACTGTTTAACTGTTTTAGATTTACCATGTGAGAGGTCACTTCAACTTATACATTTGTACCTTTTCTTTTTTACTCATCCAACAGCCACTACTGATGGAAAAACAAATTCACAATACAAGCTAGTCAAATACTAGGGGAGGAACGCACACACACAAGACACTGGCACACGGGCAAAAAGACATTCATCTAGAAGAGTAAGAGAAGAGAATTTTGCAAGCATTGAACTGTAAGCATAGATTTCAACTAATAATTATGCTCTCTGAATTTACAGTATGTTATGCTAAAAACAACCTCATAGCTACATGATCTGCACATTATAATGATTCAGTATTATTTTATAATCAAAGCTCCAGACCTGCTCTCTATTATAGACCAAAACATCTAGAAAGTTTACATTGAGGCCTCAACAAGTCAAGTTCAAGTCAAGTTGGGGAGCATGTACTGGTACAGTGTGTTGCTGCACCCACTACATGACGAAACAACTCAGGATCCCGGTTGGCAACCCCCCATGCAGACACGCGGTCCAGTCCCACCCTCTGGAAATGACCATCTATCTGTCACAACCAGGTGTTACGTGGGTGACCCCTTGGCCTGGTCCAGCCACTCGGGTCCCCAACAATGAGGATCTTACGAGCTGGATCACTCTCAGGGAAATGCGCCACATGGCCATAGTGCCGTAACTGATGCTCCCTCACAATGCAGGTAATGTGCCTCATTCGGGACTCCATGAGCAACCGCTCATTCAACACAAAGTCAAACCAACAGTACCCAAGGATTTCCGGAGAGACACAGTACCAAAGGAGTCCAGTCTTCGCCTCAGGTCACTGGATAGCGTCCATGTCTCGCAACCATATAGCAAGACAGGATGCCCCAGGACTCTAAAGACTTGGACTTTCGTCCTTTTGCATAGATATCGGGAGCGCCACACACCCCTTTCCAGCGACCTCATGACCCCCCATACTCTCCCAATCTGTCTACTGACTTCATAGGTGGAGTCACCAGAGACATGAATGTCACTGCCAAGGTAAGTAAACCTCTCAACAAGGTTGACACTCTCTCTGCAAACAGACACACTGCTGATGGCTGTGCCCAAGAGGTCATTAAAGGCCTGGATCTTGGTTTTTATCCAGGACACTCGCAAGCCCAGACACTCAGACTCCTCGCTCAGTCTCTCGAGCGCCCCGATCAGAGCCTCCATGGACTCCGCGAAGATCACAGCATTCATACAAGCATTGAACAGAGTAGGAGCAAGAACACACCCTTGACGAACCCCAGAATCAACTGGGAAAAACACAGAGGTTCTGCCTCTACTCTGCACAGCACTCACAGTACAGGCCTCAACAGAGATTTAAATTCTCCATTGGGTACTTCTTTCACAAATGTTACATTTCTGAAGAAACTGGAAGTACGATTAGTCACAGACCCTCCACAACCAAAAACTAACAATAGGACATCCACCAATACCATTTTTACATCACTTGAATTGGTATCTGCTGTCTGTGCAAGCACCTGAGCAACCACAAGCCTATTTGGGCTACATTCTTAACTACATGAAATTGTAAAGAACTCTTTAGCATGTGTTTAAGTAGTCTACTAACACATGTAATCGCATTGTTACCGTTCTTATTTTTAAATATGAGTCACTTTTATAAAAGTATTTAATAGACAAAAATGTGATAATTGACTCTTTATAAAGTAACTAAAATTTTAAATTCTGCCTCTTTCAAATCAGTTAAGTACGCAAATGACCCTGAATGTAATAACATGTGTACATTTTGATTGTTAAGTGTAAACTAGTCCTGTCACTATTCCAAATTTCCTTATTATTCCTAATTCAAGATCACTTACGCAGTAAACACAGACTGTAAGAAAGTATAAATACATTGTGTCTAAGGCTCTTCAACTGTAAAGATTACTGAACTGTGCTACTGTAATGTTATTGGTTAAAATATCCAATAATCAGCCTCAAGTCTACTTATTATCTACAATAATAAGGTGTAATTTACTGAATTGCCAGGAGTTCCTTTTATAGTTGATAGTGCTCACTCCTCTTCTGTGATTATACCGTTCTGAGTCATGTGAAATTTGGGGGTAAAAAAATGTCATATCTAAATTGGAAAGATAACTCAGTATGGATAAATTAGCTAGAGTGATGTAGAGAAATGTTGAATGTATGTCTGCACTGGCACCCCATCCAGGATGGGTTACTATTTGGACAAGTTTCTGTTACTAATGATCCTGACCAATAAATAATGTGTTTGAAAATTATGGATGAACAGCCTTTCTATCTGTTCGTTCTGTATCTGTTTTAAAGTTGACCTTTTTCCAGCTGTACATAATAAATGCTAATTTACTTGTCCATGTTATTAAATTGTCTATTTTACAAATTATTGGCTCACAGCTGTAATCTTTTACTAGGGAAAAAGAATCAACAGCTGTTCTTAAACAGTGATACCTGATGTCTGTTAGATAAGTCATGTTTTGCATGCTTTTATACACTTACATAATTAAATGCGAAAAGTTAAGTTAAAAATACATTAGACACTTGTAAACTAATCATATACTGTATGAAAAAGTATAACATTTTTTTAAGAGTTTTAAGCAGTCCATTTTGAAGTTTAGTTAAGAGTACTGACAGCCTATAGCAGCACTTTCTAAGAAAACACTCTATTTTAAAATCCGTACTCTATATACTTTAGTCTATCACTCATAAGATCACAAAAAAACAGATGTTATGAAAGAAAGTCATTGCAAGTTGATAAGATTTTTTAGATTTGCTATACAGTATGATTTATAAAGTGATAAATTTATTACAAGAAGAGAACGGATTTTTACAAAACGTGGTGTTGATCACATTCAAGGTATTTTTTGAGGAAGTTGTACTGTCTAAGCAGAGACAACTGTAAAATTGAAACAGTATTCTTATCAATTAATAAAGAAAAAGAAAAAGAATGCTAACCATACCATATTAAAACCCCAACTCAGAAAAAGTTGGGATGTAATGGAAAGTGCAAATAAAAACAGAAAACAGTGATTGGTACAGGAGAGTAAATGATCTTTGACCTGAGAACAATATTACAGCCTGTCATTTGATATATTTTTGATATATTTGATATTACAACTAATATATATATATAGAGTATGTATTGTATAAACACTTATTTTGATTTTGATTCTTGCAACATATTCCAAAAAAAGTTTGGACAATAAAGAATTTACCACTTTGTAATGTTGCCTTTCTTTCTCAGGACACTTAATATACATTAAGGTACTGAACATACCAATTTATTGAGTGTTTCAGGTGTAGATTTGTCCCATTTGTCTTACAAATAAATGTTAAGATCTGCAACCGTGTGTGGTCTTTATTGTCACAATTTGCAATTCAACATCCACCATACATTATCAACTTGGGGATAGGGCAGGATTGCCGACTGGCCAGTTGAGCACCTGTAACTTCTTTCTATGCAGCCGTGCCTTTGAAATTTGTGCAGAATATAGTTTTGCATTGTCTTGCTGAAATATGTATGGGAGTCCATTGAAGAGATGTTGTCTTGAAGGCAGCCTATATTGCTCCAAAATCGATATGTACTTTTCCACATTAAAGGTGCCTTCACAAAAGTGCAAGTTACCCATGCCCAGGGCACTGACACAACCCCATCCCATCACAGATGCTGGCTTCTGGACTTGTAGTTGGTAACAATCTGGATGGTCTCTTTCTTCTTTGGTCTGGAGGACACATGCATTTCTTCCACAAATGACCTGAAATTTTGATTTGTCTGACCACAATACACATTTCCACTGTGTGATGGTTCATCCCAGATGCCTCCAAGCACAGAAAAGTTGATGGTGCTTCCAGACACTGTTAATGTACAGCTTCTTTTTTGCACAGTATAGTTGTTACCAGCATCTGTGAATGAAACTGTATATTGTGTTATTGTATTAAGGTATGCAAAAATATTCTTGAGGCCATGTGGTTATATTTCTTATTAATAAATGATGAATGATGTAGTGCTGTTTGAGGGATCGGAAATCATGGGCAGTCAGTTTGGGCTTGCGTCTTTGTACTTTACACGATTAAATTTCTGCAGATTCCCATCCATCCATCCATTTTCCAACCCGCTGAATCCGAACACAGGGTCACGGGGGTCTGCTGGAGCCAATCCCAGCCAACACAGGGCACAAGGCAGGGAACCAATCCTGGGCAGGGTGCCAACCCACCGCAGGACACACACAAACACACCCACACACCAAGCACACACTAGGGCCAATTTAGAATCGCCAATCCACCTAACCTGCATGTCTTTGGACTGTGGGAGGAAACCCACGCAGACACGGGGAGAACATGCAAACTCCACGCAGGGAGGACCCAGGAAGCGAAACCAGGTCCCCAGATCTCCCAACTGCGAGGCAGCAGCGCTACCCACTGCGCCACCGTGCCTCCGCAGATTCCCTTAATCTTTTAATTATATTATACACTGTGTGAAATACCCAAATCCCTTCCAATCTGTCTTTGAGAAGTACCGATTTTAAATATTGATGTCACACGTTTGTTGTTAAATTGGTGATCTAAATTCCATCTTAGCATCTAAGTGTCTAGGCCTTCCCTGGATGCAGGTTTTATGCTAAAGCTAAAGCATGATTACAATCACCTGCTGAACGTCATATGTTTCTACTCAAATCATTATTTTCTTTATTTAATTCGTTGTTGGACCTAAATTGCCCTATCCCAATATTTTTTGGAATCTGTTGCAGGCATATATTGTAGAGTTTTTTTGCAGTCCATTTTGAAGAGTACTGACACCTTATTGCAACACTCTCTATTTTATGGAAGCTTTTTCCTGACACTTAAAAAAAACATTATTGGGTTATTTTGCAAAATTTTGCATTGATACGCAAAAATTATTGAGTGCATTATTTCACAAAGATATTGCCAGCTGCAGTCAGTACTGCTGTGCATTTGTGTGCTCCGCTTTCTACTGACAGCTAGCAAGGAAGTGGTTAAGCATGCAAGGAGGGTCAAATAAAGTGAAAGGATACTATTTAATTCACAGTATTCTTAGAAATCACCTTAGTCAATGGATGGGCCTCTCTGGCAGTGTCTTAAATTGGTTTGAGTCCTACCAGGTAGAAAATTCTTTTTTAGTCATGGTAATTATACTTCAAAGACACATGATGTTCTCGATGGTGTTCCACAAGGCTCTATCCTGGGTCTGCTGCCCTTTTCGATCTACATGCTTCTGTTAGGTCAGATTATCTCATGGCATAACGTAAGCTACCACAGCTATGCTGCTTACACAAAACTGTATTTATCAATAGCACCTGATGACCCCGACTCTCTTGGTTCACTGACACAATGTCTTACTTGTGTTTCTGAATGGATGAGTAGTAATTTTCTCAAACTAAATAAGGAGAAAACAGAAATATTAGTAATTGGCAAAAATGGATATAATGAGGGTATTAGAAATAAACTTGATCCATTAGGATTAAAAGTCAAGACAGAGGTAAAGAATTTAGGGGTAATTATTGACTCTGACCTGAATTTTAAATCACATATTAATCAGATTACTAGGACAGCATTTTTTCACTTAAGAAATATAGCAAAAGTTGGATCTCTTATAACTTTGCAAGATGCTGAGAAACTAGTTCACATTTTTGTTTACAGTTGGTTAGATTGCTGTAATGCACTCCTCTCAGGACTACCCAAAAAAGACAGTAATCGATTACAACTAGTGCAGAATGTAGCTGCTAGAATCTTAACCAGGAAAAAAAAATCCGAGCACATCTCTCCAGTTCTGAAGTCACTACATTGGTTACCCGTGCCATTTAGAATTGACATTAGAATACAGTGGAACCTTGGTTCACGACCATAATTCGTTCCAAAACTCTGGTCATAAACCTATTTGGTCGTGAACCGAAGCAATTTCCCCCCATAGGATTGTATGTAAATACAATTAATCTGTTCCTGACCATACGAACTGTATGTAAATACATATTTTTTTTACATTTTTAAGCACAAATATAGTTAATTAAACCATAGAATGCACAGCGTAATAGTAAACTAAATGTAAAAACATTGAATAACACTGAGAAAACCTTGAACAACAGAGAAAACTAACACTGCAATAGTTCGCGCTACAGCGCTACCAACCGCTGGCTAAAAACACTTTTTTTTTAATGAGTTTTAAGCACAAGGAAAAAAATTAACATTTGAAAAAATCCATAATTTAAGAAACCACCAACAAAAGTAACATTGCAACAATGCACGCTACGAACCGATTGCTGTAAACAGAAGTGAAAACAAAATCAAGCCCAGTGCATTCTTTAACTGCCTTCCTACCTTATACGTCCAGCTCTCTCTCTCGCGCTGCCTCTGTGTGTGCGTGGCTCTCTCTCTCGCACTGCCTGTGTGCGTGCGTCTGTCTCTCTCTCGCGCTGCCTGTGTGTGTGCGGCTCTCTCTCGCACTGCCTGTGTGTGTGCGCGGCTCTCTCTCTCGCGCTGCCAGTGTGTGTGCGTCTGTCTCTCTCTCACGCTGCCTGTGTGTGTGTGTGTGTGTGTGTGTGTGTGTGTACGTGCGTGTGTGTGTGTGTGTGTGTGTGTGTGTGTGTCGCGCTCTCTCACTCTCTCTCTTGCTCGCTGCACGGGGAGAGACTGAACATGTACAAACCGAAAGGGAAACTAGATTGTTCGTATACCAAGTGTGTGGTCATGAACCGAGGCAAAAGTTTGGCAAACTTTTTGGTCGTATACCGATTTGTACATGTACCGAGACGTTCGTGAACCGAGGTTCCACTGTACTACTTATGGTTTACAAAGCCTTAAATAATCTCCCTCCATTCTATATTTCACAATACCTGTTACCTTTTACTCCAAATCATAACCTTAGATCTTCAAATGAGTGTCTGCTTATAATTCCAAGAGCTAAACTTAAAAGAAGTGGTGAGGCAGCCTTCTGCTGTTATGCACCTAAAATCTGGAATAGTTTACTGATAGAAATTCACCAGGCTAGTATGGTGGAGCACTTTAAAAAACTGCTAAAAACTCATTATTTTAATATGGCTTTCACATAGCTACATTTTAGTGTAACTCTGATATTCTGCATATGCGTTTAATTATCATTATCATTCATGGCAGCTCTGAAATCCGTACTAACCCCTACTTCCTCTGCTGTTCTTTTTCCGGTTTTCTGATGTGGCATTCTGTGCCACCACCACCCGATCAAAGCACCGTGATGTCCCAACATTGATGGATTGAAGGCCAGTGGTCCACATGACCATCATCATCAAGTTCTTCCATGTGAAGCCTGAAAACCATGACGACTGATTGAGGTCAATTATATTAGGTAGAATGCCTAGAGGGGGCTGGGTGGTCTTTTGCCCTGGAACCCCTGCAGATTTTTTTTTCTCCAGCTGTCTGGATTTTTTTTTGTCCACCCTGGCCATCAGACCTTACTTTTATTCTATGTTAATTAGTATTGCCTAATTTTATTTTTATATTTTGTCATTATTCTCTTTCTTCATCCTATAAAGCACTGTGAGCTACATCATTTTCATAAAAATATGCTATATAAATAATGTTTTTGTTGTTCACAGCACATAGAGAACTAAACTAAACATATATTGTTAATTGAGATGTATTTCTGACACATTCCCAGTATTTAACATTAAAGCAGATAATCATGCACAGTTAAACAAACTCACTGTTACCAGTCAATCCACAAATGTATGGAGAGAACATGCAAATCACATGGGGACCCTGGTTCTGTAATGCTAGGTCTGCAGTACCACTCTACCTATGTTAAAACATCTGTACTAAACATACTTAACTTTAATCTGAATAAAAGTAAATGTCTACCTATAACTTTTGTTCACTTCTTGTCACTTGATTGCAAACTACACGTGTGCTTAATCTTTCTCTTTTAATAACTGTCGATAAATGACCAAAGCAAACATCATGTACATGATGTTACCAGCAGCGGCAGGAGCAAGTAACATCTTTGCAAAATAATGCAATAACTATTGCATAATAAAGCAATACATTTGCAAAATAATTCTTTAGTGGAAACTAGCACATGTGTGCAATAAAGCAATACATCTTTTAATAAGCTTCTGTACTATTTAGGTAGTAATTTACTTGTTCTTTGCTTGAATTCCCACTGTCTAACATGTGGCCTATGTACCATCTAGCTTTGAATCATGTAAACCAATTTGCCCTCATCTTACAATTATGGCAAAGAAATGTGAATCATTTAATAACATTGAATCTGGAATTGCTTAATGATACTTACTTGCACTGGCACACAATAAATTTCCATACTTAGTAGATTAAATGCATTAGGCTATATTCCCTTTTTTCCAAACTAGTATTGTATTTCTGCTACAGTAAACTAGTGCCCAGTCCAGGATGGGGTTTCAACTTGCTCTAGCTACATTTTCGTTTTTGTTGGAAGTTTTTTATTGCAAACCGATATAAACTAAAATCCTGTATAAGTAAGCATGGTATGTTAATTAAAGTATTTTATTCAAAATCATTATATTGTAATTGCATTAACTATATACAATGTTATTATTCCAAACAGAAAAACTATTAGATTCTAAAATAGTATTAAAAAAGTGTATTGTCCTTTAAAAAGTATATTTCTTTACATTAAACTGTATGCATTCACTAAGGTAGCACCCTAGGTAGGAACTCTTGAACTCTTTCATGTTAAAGTGTATACATCCATCCATCCATCCATTTTCCAACCCACTGAATCTGAACACAGGGTCACGGGGGTCTGCTGGAGCCAATCCTGGGCAGGGTGCCAACCCACCGCAGGACACACACAAACACACCCACACACCAAGCACACACTAGGGCCAATTTAGAATCACCAATCCACCTAACCTGCATGTCTTTGGACTGTGGGAGGAAACCGGAGCACCCGGAGGAAACCCACGCAGACATGGGGAGAACATGCAAACTCCACGCAGGGAGGACCCAGGAAGCGAACCTAGGTCCCCTGGTCTCCCAACTGCGAGGCAGCAGCACTACCCACTGCGCCACCGTGCCGCCCTCAGTGTATACATTATCTTAATTATATAACATGATGCTATAGTTAGATTCTGCACTTTTAGACAAAGGATGGATGGATATTTTAAACAAGATTACTAGGAATAACACTCATGTTTCAAATGTATCTTCTTTCACATAAAAAATACTAACGTGTCCACTTTGTGCTTGGGACCATACATTTTATACATTTTAATATTTAGCCTGTTAGTACATGACTGCATCAATACTACCTGAATTAGATATTCCAGTCCGGGCGGGCAACCGATAGGTCTTATTCCATAAGGCAGGTTAGAAGATGGTGGTATTATAAACCCTGATTCCAACATTAAAAAACAAAGAGTAATCAATGACATATGTCTACAGAGTTTAGCAACATATTGAGATTATCACAGTGGGTCAAAGCTGTAATTAGGACTGTGTTCCTTTACACATTAAGGCTGGTGTAAATACAAAATTATATACATTAGATGTAATAATTAATGCCATTTTATCATGCATTTGTACTTTACGACTCTTTGGAACATGGGAAGGGGAGTGTGGCTTACAAAAACAATGTCACTGGACACTTACAAAAAGGAAATGATCTATCATTTTCCCAGATCTTTGTATTTCATATATTATGCCAGGATATAGTGATATACCAATTTAGTTTACAAAGGACCTGAATATTTCAAGTCAAGGTTATTTTGTTCAAGAATGAAAGTGTATGCTACTTTTATATGGTTTAAAAGGTCAATTATTTATAAAAATGATTTAAAAAGTAGAAATTGGATGCAATATTAAATAGACCATGGCCAAAATGAATTTGCTTCTTAGGTAGCCAATATATGTCATGCTTCAGTTATAGCAGATTACAAAAATTAACTGTAAATGCAAATTAGAAAAATTGTTATGGCTTTTGTTTTGTTATTTTCCGCATACTGCAAGGCTTTTTGATTCTGCATCAGTTCAAGTTGTACACAGAAGTTGTTTGTTGGTCCGAACAGTGGTGAAAGTTAAAAGGACCTTTCTAGACACAGGTCAAAGGTACATCCTCTTGTGATATTAGGCTAACTGATGATCATAAACCTTGTAAAGGTGTGGGTGTGAGTCCTCTGATAGACAAGCATTTCATCCAGGATTTGTTCTTCGCCCAAAACTGGCACTACAGTAGATGAAATTGTAATAGAAAATCAAGGTAAGAAAATGAATGAAAAATAAGGCCAGCATTGGGCATTTTTTACAGTGTATACTAAATTTTGATTCAATGTGGTGTAAAGGTTTGTTGAAGTTTGTTCAACAAATTAATTCTGCACAGAAGTAATGTATGGTTTTGCACAGCAAAGGCCAAAAGCTCTGAGTTATTAGGTGTTACCATGTCCCTATACAGCATTATTAAAGGGCTGGATGGGAAGGACCAAGTGAGTGTGTTGCCCTGCAATAATCAAAAAGAAATCTCTGCTGGAGAGAAGACTTTGGGTATTCATACATTAGGCATTGTCAACTGGGAATTGGAGATCTAGCAAAAGAGTTTGCTTCAGTGCACAGTGTATTTACTGCTGGGTAAAGCTGTACTGGTGTACTGAGGGACCCATCCGGTCTACAAACGATTTTAATTAAATGACTTGGACACCAAATATATCTATAAAAATGTTTAGCTTTTTATTTAAACTGGGAAGGCTTGCCTAAAAATGGAAAGTGAAAAAAAATCAATATTCAGCATGTTGTTTTTTTCCCCAGAGATCTGAACACATACAACAAAGAGTAATGAAAAATTAAACCTAAAAGAAATTACAGAAGTAAAAACAATTTCTCATTTATGTTTATACTCACCACTGATAACTTCTTCATTATTAAATATAATTTTCAGATTTCATAGGGAATTGTTCCAAATGAACCTTTTTACCCAGATGCATGTAACATCTCTTACTATATACTACATGACTTACAGTATGTAGTCCACTTGTCTACAGTTTTATTTCTGCATGGACAGTCACTATCTATTTTTTGAACTTTTCTTCCAAAAAAAAAAAAAACACAAGTGTAATTTTTAAACTGTTGCCATGTTTTTAATCCTCTTCAAAACAATGCAATAATTAACAAGCACTCTGGCAGAAATTCCAAGATATATTCTAGTTAAAAGAAAAACTGCAAAATTCTAAGTAATTTTGCCAGATTATGCTGCTCACCACCACACATTGTTTGACAGTGTTCATACATGTACAGTACCTCTGAGTGGGGTCACAGCAACTGTCTTTGAAGGACAGACAAATGGTTCATTTAGTGTCTGTACTTCTTCAAAAAAAGAAAAACAAAGGATTCTTGGCAATAAGAAGGTAGCACTTCAGCACTCTCGTTTGTTTCCAGATTTTCTTTTTGTATTTGATCTCTTGACTACTTAAAGATTTCTACATATCCATTTTGGTTCTGGTTGTTTTGGTAATTTAGTGTTTACTGAACCAACTTGCCTGATTATCTCTAGGATTTACCCTTAAAACTTTCTTGCCATTTATTAAATAAAAAATGCTTACACTGTATAGTGAAATTAATACTCTCTTTGCTGAAATGCACACACTCTACACTGAAATGCATACTCAATGTAGTGAAATGAATACACTATATACTGAACAGTGAAAACACATTATATACTAAATGTTTTACACTCTATATTAGAACACATACACATTAAACTTAAACACGTACTGCATACTGCTTACACTGAATAGTGAAACACATACACTCCATACTTACATTTATATTTTAATAAGTCCACTTACTGAGAATGAGCAAAAACAATCTTTTGTGAACAAGTAAATGCGAAGAGGTAAATTGGTGCAGTGTGATAGCTTACATTTTTTGGATTTGATTTATTAATATAATATGAATAAACTGCTGCATTCCATATTCTTTGTTAAATGTATGTGTTTCAGTATTGTTTATGTGTCTCAGTGGACAGTACACAAATAAACTACTGCATTCCATATTCCTTCTTATAGAGTGTATTGGTCTTGCTGCATATTTCTTTATATTGTCTATGCATTTCAATATGGTATATTTGTCTGAGTAGACAGTATATATATTGTACAGTATAACAAAAATTTTACTATACCGTGTGCATTTCAGTGTAAAGTGTATGTTTTCTATTTGTTTATTTGTTTCAGTGTATATTTTTTAGTACAGAATATAAACAGTGCATGTGTTCCACTATAGAATGTATGCTTTTCAGTCCAGTGTATGTGCTTCATTATAAAATATATGAATTTCACTATTGAATATACAATATGTGTTTCAGTATAACATGTATGTATAGAAATTGTTAAGAATAACCCCTAAATGGCGCCTCAAAGAAAATAAATCAACTTCAGTGTCACTAATAACAGACCAAAAACTATAAATCATACAGAGCTCCTTTGTTCAGAAAAGAGCAGACTTTCATTATATTTCTAGCTATTTAACATCTTCCTTTTTAGCTAAATACTGAAGTGATCTGTTTAAACTAGCTTCTGTCTTTTAATGATACTTGCATTTTTTTTTGGTGGAATACCACATGTTAATAAAACTTAATACTCTGTTCTTTTACTCATTAATTATTAAAATGGATTCCAAAAAACTGACATATATGCATTTTAAACACATTGTCTTAAGTTATATTTTGACGTATTTTGTTACCTGGAGGAGGAGGTATTGGCTGCATATGCATTTGTCCTGTATAAAAATATATATATATATACATATATAAATAATTAAAATTGGTTTCTTTTAAAAAATAGCTCAACATCAACAAAATGAGTTTCTATAAAATATTTTTCTAGCCTTTGTATGTATGTTTAAAAAATTACTGCACATACACAAAATGAGTTTGTATGGATGTATTTCTTCAAATCTATATACATTTTTTAAAGTTTACACCTTTTATTCTCACCATCTGAAGAAGGAACAGTCAGTAGTTCATCGTCTTGCACAAGAATTTGACCTAAAAGTTGAACAGTTACCAGTATGTGATCATAAAAAGACAATTCAAACAATAATATTGCCAATATTCTTAAGAAAAATTAGTATATGCCCACTGAAAATTAATTGAAAATTTAAAGTAAAGGTAATACATTTTTATATTCTTATTTGAACAGATTTTTCCAAGTGATATACTTCTTGACTAACAGATCATTCTCAAAGCATCAGTTTTGAAAACACCATAATGTTCCCCGTCTGTCTGCATTTTTCACATTCACATTTCTCATTTTATGAATTTATGCTCCCTTTTTGTGTCAGGTATACTTACATATTTTATAATATACATATCGGATAGATGCCTACATTTTCCATATTCAATATAAAATAAGTATAAAAAGTATATAATATGCTACAGTGGCTGTCCATGATTTTAAATCACCTGTAGCTTGCAAACTGTTTGACCTATTGACCTGAAATTTGGTACACATATACTACGTGATATCTACTATCCGCTTTCTGGGTGATGATTAACCTCCAAGGTCAAAGGTCAACTGAGGAAGGTGAAGGTCAAAAATCAAATAATCTGTAGCCTGAAATTTGGTACACATATACTATGCTCAAACTCTGCACTATAGCTTTATATTAAAATATTATTACTCTTTTTAATTTTTTTTGTGGAATCGACTCTCAGCAGCGGGCAGCAGACAGGCTGTGCGGCGCATGGATACGTGGCACCATTCTCATCCCTACGACCTTCACTATCACTTCCCCTAACTCTCCCCTTCATATCTTAAATCATTCTTAAG
Organism: Erpetoichthys calabaricus; assembly: GCF_900747795.2. NCBI lineage: Eukaryota > Metazoa > Chordata > Cladistia > Polypteriformes > Polypteridae > Erpetoichthys > Erpetoichthys calabaricus. The sequence goes on from NC_041395.2 coordinate 157,941,241, forward strand.
GCAGATTCAATACTTAAGTGCCAGCTTAAGTGAAAAATTAAGGAAAACGTACTAAGTAATTGCAACACAAAAACTGACATAATCAGTTTTAACATAAAAAGATGCCGAAAGAAGAGAGGAAGCGGGCCACTAGGGTGGAGAAAAGAAGAGCTGCTTAGGAAGCAGCAAGCGCATCAACCTCTGAGCAAACGAATGCTAAACATACAGAGAAAGAATATGAAAACTATGAATGCTCAAGTCAAGTGTATTCACTGCACGTTATCATGCAGTGCGCCGTTACTGGTCAGGATATAATTCATAACTATTAGGTTATAGTTTTTCTAGGAATGTGGAGAATTTTTACCTTTTTACAACACATAACTCGATATGTTGTAATCACTGCCACTAAAGCTGTGCAAAGGAGAGCAAACAAATGCATCCCAAGACTTAAGGACATGTCCTACTATGGCAGGCTCCGAGAATTAAAAGTGATGAGTCTTAGCAAAGGAGACTGTATGGGGACCTAATCCAGGTCTTCATCATTCTCAAAAGCATAGATAAAGTGGATCATCAGAGTACTTTCAATTAAATATGAAATCACATACCATAAGACCTCAATGGAAATTAAAGGGAAATGTATTTAAAGCTGTAGCCAGCAAGCACTTCTTTGATCTAAGTGTTGTGGAAACTGAAAAAAACTGTTGAATCACACAGTTGAAGTGGAAACTCTGACAACCTTTAAAAAGTATCTGAATGAAATATCAGGATAATTTAGCTGTTACCTATTCAAGCAAGCTTGATAGGCTGAATGGTTGGCTCATATTTGTCAAACTTCTTACATATATTCTAATAAATTCTGTAACTTAAGGATGGAGGAGGGTTATTCTAAAAAATGGAAGACTTGTCATAAATGATAAGATTCAGCTTACTATCCATTCATTAGTATGAACTGAATACAATATTAAGAGATATAAGGGTGAACAGAAAAGCTGGAAACCTGATGTTTATTTTGTCAAATGGAAAAAATAAACACTTGCCTTATGGGATCTTTTACTAGAAGATTTATGTTTGCAATATATTTACAATATTACAACATCTTTCAAGATACCTTTTAATTTGTGACAGAATTTCCTTCTAATCATAATATTTCAGCTTTTTTCCTTAGTTTTATTTTACATAATTTAAATCACTACACTGTTCAGTGTTGCAAGTGAACAGGTGTTCAGCTGTTCTGGACTAATTTATCTCATTTCATTAAAAACAAACTTAGCGGTAATGAAGAGACATAACAACAATGTTTAGCATAAATAAGTACATTCCAGTCACCTACAATGCATTCTTCAGTGCCATATGTTGATACAAAGTTACACCACACACTGTTTTCTCCAACTGTGTTTGTACTTAAGATGAAAACATTTTTGCAAAATGAGCACAAAAGCAATCGTTTTCTAAAGATAATTCAACAAGAGGATGCTTCTGTGTTAATTTTTTTTCTGTCATGAATAGTTTATAAGAAAGAAGGTGTGAAAAATGAATAGAAAGCCAGTTTATCAAAAAATTTATGGAAAAATGTACATTAATGTGTACTTAACTTGGGGCCATATAAATTAGTTTGTTTTTCTGTAATATGAATATGTTATATTAATTCAGTTGTGGGTTGAATGACAGCTAAACCCACCTTGCCCCTGAATTGTTAGTTTAAGGTACGAACACCAGCATGTTGCAGGGAAATATTTTAACTTATCTGGTACAAAAAATATATATATGTGTGTCACAAACTGAACACAGCCACTTGTTTTATATAACAATGGGGAAATACCAACAAGAAAAGAGAAAAAAAAAAACAGTGCATGGTTTTAGGATTTAATGCAATAAAATGGCTGTCAAGATTATACAAGTTCTTGATGAACACAACATTACAAAAAAGGGAACAATAAAACACAGCATAAAGAAACCTGCACCGGTATGCAAAACACATGAACAAAATGGAACAAAGGCAAAATGTGAAATACACCAAAGGAGAAAATGGCAAAATGACAAAATGATGGACTCAATGATTTATAAATCAGAAGAGTTCAGAATCATAGCCTGCATGATATTACACAAGAGTGTCATAGTGTGGTTTTTGGGGTTTCTGAGGCCAAGGAATCTACTGATTTTATTAAACTTTACCTTTATTGTGTTTTAAAAACAATACACGTTCTTTCACTGCACTGTCTTGTTTTCTCTATGGACATCGTAATGTTGGGGGTTGCTGGAAGACTGTTCAAGGAGGTTGCACTTCATGACATCACTAATGTGACATTTTAAAAAGCCATGTTATATTCTTAGTTTTTGATTCTACTTGTTCCTACCAAGGTTATTATAGTTAATGAAAACTAAAATCAAAACTGAAACTATTATTAAAAAAACATTTTCGTAAACTGAAATAAAATAAATAACAAAACCGAAATGAAAAACTAAAACTAAACGGAACTATTAAAGTAGCTGGAAAGAGTAACTGAAAAAGAATAATAATTTACTAAAATAATATTAGTTTTCATTTTTGAATGAATATTCTTGCTGTTAGCTGTTAACCCTTATAACTTTTAACTCTAAAACTGAAAGTCATCCACCACGAGCCACCCGCACATATTCATCAAGTGAACTGTGGCTAGTGATGGAGGGCGGCTATTCACACAGCAATTGCAGTGACAGAGTGAGCTGAATATGGGCACGTAAAGCGTGTGGAAAAGAAAGCGAATTACGCGCCGCCTTTCTTTGCACTTATTGTATATCAAGATGTAATTCAAATGCTTGAAATTGGAATGTGCTGGTCAACAAAAACTTTACTAATCATGAGTGAGTAGCGTTTCAGTATATTACTTAGATGCCTGCTTTTTGTTGACAGTAATTCACCTGCCACTTTGCACACAAAGTATACGAAGTATAGAGAAAGTATAGTAATCATGAAAAAATTTGACCTTGAGATTTTGATGAATCTTGACGTTTTAGAACTCCCCAAGTCCAAAAATACTTTTTTTTTAAGCTATGTATGTGTGTGTGTGTAAACACAATAACTCGGATACAAATACAACTAAATAGATAGATGAAATTTGGCATGTGTTTGTTACACCAAAATTGTAGATCTGTATTAACCTATGGGCCAAATCCATCAACTGGAAGTGGTACTTTACCCGAACACATTCTCGATTATTTTTTATTCATGTAACTGCAGAGTCTGATTTATTCAACTTTACATTTATAATAATTGTTCAATATATTAATTTGATTTGATTTGTTGTTGTTGGTTCTTTAATGTACATAATATAATGATTGTCTTGCGGTTTGTTCCTCAAATATCCGTCCCCATATCTGAGTACATGAGAAAGTCTAGGGGAGACCACTCCCAATTTTTGAAAATAAAACGACACTGATCGAGAGACTGACTAGGTCAACATACAAGATCAGCATATTGTTGCTGACCAATCACTTTTGCTTTAAAAAACGTCGTTTAACAACGAAGCGATACAAACCTTGTAAAATTCCTGTGTTAGCAATGTCTCTACTGAACTACAGGTAGGTAGGCGAACAGAGTCTGTCAAGTGATGAAAAGCTAAACATACTAATGTGTTTTAGAATTTATGCTATATTTTTTAATTTATCTTTTTTAGTTAATATGCACAGTTCAAAATACCTGATATTATAAAAATAATCCAGTAACAGAATTATGTTTTAAAATATCTGTCTCCATTTTTTCAATGTTTCTCTCTCTCTCTCTCAAAATAGATAGTTGAAATATCATATTCTTTTTGTTCTTAATATTAGCCATATCATACATATTGCATTTTTATCAGACAAAAACAAAACCATATAGTAAACTGTGTTGTGTAGTGTAGTAAGCTTCCACTAACATTAAATTCATATTATATTCAAACCCGTTAAGTGTACAGTTCTGTCTCATTGTGACATAAAAACTAAACTCCATAGTAGCTCTTTAACCATATCATAATTACTAAAACTAAAACTGAAACTAATATATATATAAAAAAAACTGCCATGCCAAACCTGTTAAAAAAGTCAAACCATGAGGGCTGGGAAAAGGACAGGCCAGACAGAGTGACTGACAAAAATGGAAGAGCAAAAAACAATGAGCCAGAACCCAATGTGGAAACCAAACTCAATGTCAAAAAGCCTTGCAAAGAAATTTGAACCTAAAGTGTAAAAAACCATTAATGCATGTGAAAATATTTATCTATTAATCTACAAACATACACATCAATTGTAGCATGTTTCCATCTTATATACCAGCACACTTGTGATGATTTTTTCTGCCATTTCTTCTTGATGCAGGATAGCAATGGCAGGTAAAAAATGGCAGGTAAAGGAAATAGCAACTAAGAAAATGACAATAAAATAAACATTAGTCAAAGCCTTCAAATCAAAGTGAAACTAAGAAATAAATGCAAAAATAAATGTAGCACTTAACAAAACCTTTGAAATTGTAGCAAAATTTAAGGTTTTTACTTTCTTTCTTGTTTGAGGATTAAAATAAAAACTTTTTTTTAGAACTTTTTCTTATGACATTGTTTATTTTGGGACAAAGCCACATTTGATTTCTTTTTTGTGTAGGAGTATTTATAATTGGAGTAGATAGGAGCTTCAAGGAATGGTACAGGACCCTTTTTTTTTTACTGTTGTTCTGTTAACATCTTAAGACTTCTCTGTTTTGAATTTTGCTTTTCTTGATTCCAATTTCTGGGTTATATACTTCAACTTCTAATAATAATATTTCAGTGCGTGAAAGATTTACTGATAACAAACTTTGCATTTTGTAGCCATAATTTTACCAATTGCCTAGGTACCTGATTTCTGCCACTGAAAGGAAAGCTCCATGATTCATTGTTCCAACATCTGGAATGCATTTCTTATGTTTTATTTCACCCATCTGGATCATGTCAGTTAATATCCACAGTGATTTCAAACTAAGTATTTTTATCATTTTGTTACTTTCATTCATAGACCTGAAACAACTTATTTTGTCAATGCCCTGCTAATTATGGTATCTCTGAGATGGAGAGCTACAATGTATAACATGATGTAGAGTACAGTTGAAGCTGAGAAGGAAACATGCAGTTTTAAGCTTAACATACAGTCTGAATGACACAATGTGCAGATTTAGGATTGTGTCCTTACCTGGTAGAGGAATAAATGGCTGTAATGCATGTCCTGTCACCTGAAATGTGCCTAAGAAGATGTGTTTATTGAAATGATTACACAAACACATACATGAATGCTCAAATATTAATTTAAATCACTTTCCTTACCAGGCTGATTTGAGAAAGGATGTTCAGCATTATCTAATGCCCGAACTTGACCTATAAATTAAAAATAAATTAAGAGTTTATTTACAAAACCAGTTAGGTTGCTAATATGTTTTATATTTAAGAAAGACTGAAATTTTCAGGTAAAGCTATACTCACTAATCATAGAGCTGAAGAATGGAGAAGTGTTACATGTCAATTAATATATGTAAGCAAGCGTTTCAGTGAACTCGGTGACAGTAATAACTCAATAAAACTGTATTTGATATTTGTATAAGATATTTTCAATATTCATGGGTAGTATCTGCAGTGGGCTGGCACCATGCCCAGGGTTTGTTTCCTGCCTTGCGCCCTGTGTTGGCTGGGATTGGCTCCAGCAGACCCCCGTAACCCTGTAGTTAGGATATAGCGGGTTGGATAATGGATGGATGGATGTGTAGTAGACAGAATAAAATAATCAACATTATTGTGCATAATGCCTGTCTAACTAGTTTTCAACCAGAATTATGAACCTGCAGTTTTTGGAACTCCTCCAGTAATTAGCAGAATGATAAAAGTCTAAAAATAGATAAATGTGAATAAGTCAGCAAAAGCTTGAGCGTTTTGTGTGTCTTGTCTGGAAAATGAGTATTACACTCATAATGCAGGCACTACCACATGCACTAGGTATATGTATATATGTATACACTAATACCTTGGTTAATGAAGTAGTTGCATTCTGAGATTTTAGTTTGTTATAGGAAACGTTGTTATCATAGGTGGAGAACAAAAAAACACGAAACTTCAATGGATGTGAACTTGAGGTATTATTAACATTTGGCAAAGTTTAAAAAACAACCAAGGGGACCTACAAAAACAGATGCACTATGTTACTAAAATTAGTCTCAAATAAAAGGTATTTTCCCTCAATTTTCAAGGCCACAGTCAATGTAAACATGTTATTCAATTCAATAGGTGCACAGCTACCTCATAATGAGGAGTCTGGAGATCACGTCTCAGTGATCCCTGCTTGTGGGTTTTTTCCTATTTCATCCCACAGTCTAAAGACATGCGTTTTAGGTGAACTGGCAATGCCAAATCGTCTTGTGATGTATTTGTATGTTCATCCTGAGAGAAGCCAACACCCTATCCATTTGATGAAGTAAATAAATAACAGAAAATGCTCCAACTTTCAAATTATTTAAATAAGTCACACTCGAATGTTACCCTATATGTACATTTTCAAACTTCTTAAAATAAGAAAATGGTTATTTTGCCACAATTAAAATATGTAGACAAGTAAACTTAAAAACACAATATTTTCTGTCATTTAAATACTGTTAATGGTATTTATGTACTTTCTCATGATGAGGATTGAGATATAAGCTTATTTTCAGGCTTCCCAGAGCCGCCGTGTTGGATGTGTGTGTTGAACTGGAGCCTACATTACTGCGGCCATCACACAACCTGTTCTGTTACAGGTTTTAACAAGCAGGTATAGAAATTAGTTGGACGGATGGATACCAAAATGTGACTGACACTTAATTGAAATGAGATTTTCTTTTCACTTCATCGTCCTGCTGCCTGGGTTCGCTAATATGCCAACACCAAGAAATCTGCATAGGATCTTACAATGTTCAAACGTTTCTGTAACTTTAAACCAATTTTCATGCCAAGTTCGAGCTTTATTAATCCCGACTTTAATGTAACAAATGGCTAACGCACATTTTTGAGTTGTAAGCAAGTTTTATACACAAGGCCCCAAGTGCTAACACCAATGATTCTGCTGTGTGGTATTTCTTTTTTCTAGTTTCTAGCCTCTTTTAGTTTCTAAAGATACTGCTTTATGTTTTCATAACACATTAAAAATATTAACACTACTATTATGACAAAATAACTACTCAATCAAGTGTAATAAGTTCTCATTCTACAGTACACATCAGTGACAGACAATGACTGTTCTGTGTAAGAAAGTTGCAGAGTGACAGCAATCTAATGCAGTCTAGCAGATTGATACTTTAATATGTACTTGCATCATAATGCATTTTATATTGACTTTGTTATAAAGGAATTTTGTTCATGGAAGATTTGTTAATTGAGTTATTACTGTTTATCTTGTATATTTATATATAATGAAGCATTAAGTAAAAAATAATAAACTGTAATATAACTTATAATAAAAAATCAAATATAACATTTGTAATTTTGGTATTAACAGATTATCTCCCACTCAAATAGATTTACCTGGTAAATTATTTTGTAAATTTCCTTGAACAAGAAGTAGTCCTATCAAGTGAAACATAACAATGTTACATAATGTAGATAACAATAACTATAAATAATACAGATATATTAAGTGTCTCATGTAGATGATTTAACATTTGGTGTAAACATTATGCTATTTTTCATGTTAATCACACAATTTTTGTAAGGTATTAGTAATTCTGTATCTCGCTATACATACAGTAATACTCAACAGAAAAATGTATTAAGTATACAGAAATACTATCTAACTTTCAAATGGACAGAAATAATAATTTCACATGCTGTAGAAAAACATATGAAGTTTTTGCAGAATACTTAATTAGCCGAGTATCACTTGGCTTTGAACCCAAATATTACACAACTTGTCTTGGTAAACTATTTTTCATAAGTATAATGTTCCATTGTAGTAATCCTTACCTGGTGGCAGAGGTTGTAAGGAATGTGGAACATTTCCTTGCATGAATACATTAAACACAAAATTAAGTACTAATAATAAAAATAAATGGAAGAAGGGGTGGATGTATGGAAGCTGTGGATGAATTGTTTATATCCTGCATTTGAAGAATCCACGTATCCTGCTTATTGTTCAAGGACACTAAACGCAAATCCACAGAAAATCAAGGCATCATAAGTGAAAATTTACCACTCTTTATAAACTAAGAATGTTAAATCCTTCTACAAGACACTTTCTAATTATTACATGAAAATAGAGGCATCCATCATCTATTTTCTGAAATCATAGATGCTGTATTAACTGTCAAAGTTAACTCATTAATATTGATTTAAGAAATCTGAAAATGTATTCAATTACAAATACAATTGTTTTCAATTTGTTATATATAAAATCAAAACCACTCAGTTATTCTTTAGAATCTTGTGCTGTACCTAACAGTATGTCTATGTCTATGTATTGCTTACCATGCTAAATAATTTCATCATAACTTATGAGCTTTTACTAAATAAATAAGTGTCACAATGTCAGTATGTATGTATGAATGTGTACAAGCATATGCCCAGCATTGGACTATCACACTCTACAGGGTTCATTGCTGGCTGGTTCTTGATGGTACTGGAACAGTGGTAGCGCTACTGCAGCACAGTAAGGAGATTATGGGTTCGAATCCTGGGTCCTCCCTGTGTGGTAGTGCTTTGAGTAGTGAGACATGTACTATATAAAGATAACAAATTATTATTAATTTTGGGACCCTGATGCTTGAACTGTTATGTGGGTCCCTTTTCAACCAGCAAGGAGATCTGGGTATCCAATGTCATCTTCTGCAGTGGGATTGTTCCATGATAGATCACCACAAATTTTATTTTTTGATACTTTAATAACCATTTAAATTTTACTTAACTATTATTTGTGTTGAATTATACTTTATTATTAATATTATTATATTTTTAAAAACCCTTCTCATATAGTAGACACCCAAAATTTTAAGCAATGAGGACTAAAGTCGCTTCTGGGACCCTTCACGATTAGGGGCCCTGATGCTTAAGCTTCCTTAGTTTCATCGTAGGACTGCCCTGGAATTGGCACAGGCTAATCGTGACCCTAAGCCTGAACTATAAGATTCATAAAGTGCTTAGATTGGCAGAGCCAAAGGATTTAAGAAGATTTTCTCACACTTAATCACCAAGAAATATTTGACTGTCTTACAAATCACAACTGAAAGACATGAATAAACTTATATCTGTTACTGCAATCTTAACTATGCATTACCTCTTTTAAGTATCAGCGAAATACCAGAATATTTTCTTGCATTATCGCAAATAGAAAGTTTTTGCAAGTATTTGGATGTTAAAGCGGCACTTTAATGTAAAGACACCAGGTCTAGTCAGGAAGACAATCCAAATAAAAAACTCTGCCAGTAATCTGTTCATTTGTTAATTTTGAGTTTTTGTTACAGAACAGCTTTGTACAGTAGTGGATGTTCAATTGTACTTTTGTCCTTTGACTGTTTAAATGCATTTTGCCCCTCTTTGAGGCCATTTTTCTCCTGCAGGGTTCTGTTAGTTCCACAAACAACCACCAGATGGCAATGTCCCTCCTGTAAAAACCTAGTACACTACTATTTGCGGCTTACTATAGCCAATTGCATTTGATGCAGCATTTCCAGCAGAAAATTAACTTTTGTACATTTTAGTTTTAGATGAACAGATACACATAAACATTTTTGTATTTTCTAGTATTTTACAAGGCATCCTGTCTGTAGCCTGGTTCCTGATATGTTCCTTTTCTGCTGATATAGATCCAAGTTCCCATCACCAATGACCAGTATAAGACCATAAATTAATGAATGGATAGAGAAAATAAAAATCTGGCAATACTGATAAAATGAGCAGTTGAAGTCCATTTAAATTTAATACTGTATGCACAGAAAAATAAAGAAGTGCGCATGGTGGTTCTGCTGTCTGACGGCTCCTGTTGCTCAGCTCCTTAACAAACTCCACCAGAGTTATCCATCCATCCATCCATTATCCAACCCTCTATAATTCTAACTACAGGGTCACGGGAGTCTGCTGGAGTCAATTCCAGCCAACACAGGGCGCCAGCCCACCGCAGTGCAAGTTATCACAGTGTCTAAATAATTTTTACCCCATGTTCAGGTACCTATGGGTTTCTCACCATATCCCAAGATCAGCTGGAGATTAAGTGTTAGTGTGTTCACTAGTGTGCTTCTTCATAGGCCGATGCCCCACACAGTTAGTCCGTCCATTGTGGTGAGAGAAGCAGGGACTAACATAATCCTCCACAATCTTAAAATGGACTAAATGATTTTTAATAGTTGGATAGAAAGGTTAAATTAAAAAAACAGAGCTATATTGGAAAACAATTACAAGGAAACATGATCGATAAAGAACATGTCATAGATTAAGAGAACACTATCTACCGATTCTCAAGTACTTGAGACACATGCCAATGGTTAAGTCCTCAAGTGGACACTTTAAATTTCTTCTCAAATTTAATTCAATTTATTTTACTCCAGTACAGCCATAGAGCACTGTAATAATTTTACCGTTTTAATAGTACTAGGGTGTTGTACCGTGTTAGCCATTATATACAAATTGCAAATTTTGTTAAATACATACATAAAACTGCAGATTAGGTTGATTAACATGATTTAAATGGATCCTAACAATAATTTTACTAATGTCCTCATCAACTGCAAAATTAGTAAAAACTGAGATAGAAAATAAGAAATAATAAAACTAATCCAACAGCTTTGGGATATTTGACATGCCCTTTTTTGCAGTCTTATCACAATTGTCTCTTTTATTATTGATTCACAAAAAAAATTAACATACCTGCAGGATCCATTGCAGATGAAATTACCTGTAAAAAATATACATATATATTTTCTGTTTAAACATAATATTCAGTTATTCAATGCTTTTAAATTCTAGTAATAAATTCTCTGTTGAAGGTCTTTTGTATTTAAATAGCAATAATAAATCAGATAAAGCAAAAGGAAAGTTGAAATGTCTTGAAACAAAGTGAGGTGAATGATCCTGAAAACACAAACTATTCAAATGTATTACTTAATTACAATAAGTGATCTAGAGTATTTAACCTAGAAGACTGTAAACAGAGCCTGAAGGGTAAAATTGCAAAGACATTGATTTATCATCAAATAGGTTATAATGAGTATTTCCAGAACCAATAACAGATCTGACCTGCCCAGTAAATGGCAATGTGACAAGTTGATTATGTACGATACAGCAGTTTTTGATAACAAAGAAGGCTGAATTTTTTTTTCATGATAAGATAATAAATGATGACACAGTGGTTAACAATGCTACTTCATATCTCTAGGAAATATAAATGGCTGTCAAAGAAGATAAAAGGTCATGTTATGGCTCAGGAAGAGTAGAAGTACAAGTTAGGCAACTTAGCATTTTTGCTACAACATGAATTGTATTGTGTATTGGAGCAGTCCAGGAAAATCACAACGCAAAGTATTTAATAATTACTACATGTTACAAAAAACAGAGACTAACCCAAACACAAGTACTTACTTGTGCATATCTTGTGAAACAGTATATATAAATGTTTATACAATAGTGAGGGGTGTGTGTGCTTATATATGGGACAAAGTTATATTATATAGCATGTTCAGTTTATATTATACATTGCATTCTGCTACATTTTACCCTAAAAGTAACTTTTTTTGTGCCAAAAGTAAAGAAAGTAAAAAAAAAGGTCAATTAAAACTTTACTATTCACCTTCATCACTTTTCCTCAGCCAAATTCTGTTCACCTTCTCCATTTGTTTCTGTGTTTATTAGAAAATTAAAAATTCTTCACTGAATGTTTATACCCATTAAAATGAAAATGTATGTGTTAAGTGCTTTTAAATTGATTGTAATTATCTTTTCACATAAAAAAACTCAAAACAAAAATCCACTTTAGAACTGCACAGTAAGACATCAGCATGAATCAAGTGCTACTCCTGTTAGCACATTATGTAACCCTTTTGAACATTTAGTCAATTATTTAGGCTGGTTTACTTGTAATTACAAATATTGTGAAGAAATACAAAATATAGAGAACAATGAAAGAGACAAAATATGTGCACAAAGCAGTAGATGTACCTAGTAAATGTGTACGCAGCCCCCTACAACGGCACATGTTTAGAAACACTAACTGTCCAAGAGACCGTCTTTCTCCTGCCAGTGGGTTCCCTGGGTTTTTGTGAACTGGTGGTCCTTCTAAACATCTTTACAACCTTGGATTACCTAATTTCACATATGGAGTACAAGGTACAGCATTTATGTCTGTTTAGTTATTGAACCTACCAAGCAGTGCTTTCCCTAAGTGGTGCATTCCCATTACCCAGAAGGAAATGAACAAGAGTATCCCTTAATGTTCTATGAAAAGTGAAATTGTATGTGTCTTTACTAATCTGCACTGCTGTAGATCATATCTCTCTGGCCTGATTAACCTTTCTGTTGGATTTGTTTCTTCCAAAAGCCTACCTTTAATTTTCAGGCTTCCAATCTTGAGGGTAGAGCACTCTATAATACTTTTTACATTTTATTAAACTGAGGCTATGAGCAGCAATTAACTAATGAATTAGTTCTAATTCATTTCTTGGTTTCAACATTGCAAGTGTAACTCAGTGTTAAAAAGTGTGAATTAAGTACAACAGAACTCTGTTTTCTAGCATAATATTCACAGATCTGGGTAACATGGTGGCCCAGGGGTTTGCACTTTTTTCTCATGAATCGATTATCCTGGGTTTAAGTGAAGCTTTGTTGTTGTCTGTGTGCAGTTTAGCTTGTATGTTCTCTCCTTGTCTGTGTGTTTATCTGTATCTGTGTTTCTTTCCATGTATTCCACTTTTACCTTCAATAGCCCCAAAGATACACAAGCAACTCTAAACTGACCCCATCGAAAGAAAGTCTGTGTGTGTTTTGTGATGGAATGACATCCTTTCCCTCCTCTAACAGGTTATGATTATTTTATAGAGTAAGGAGTGTCTCACCAAAAATGTAGTTATCCACTGATGATGATTTTTCTTTCTGTCACACAGTGATCAATGAACACTCACATCTAGCCTTCTTTTCCTCTAGAAATAAATAACTTTCTATGGGACTGAATCTGTGATAATTTCAATTTGTTTTTTTAAAACAGGTGAATTTTGTTATATCAAATTTTGCTCCACAACCTTGTACCAAGGAGATAGAAATTGAATAGAGGGGAGAATTTTAGATGTTCTTCAGTTGTTTTGTATGAATTGGTGATACTATGTTACCTTAATCTGTATTTATTTAAAGTGTTATAGTACAGGTTTATTTTTTAACTATTTACAACTGGTTCCACCCACTCACACACTACTCCTCAGTCCTTTTCTCTTTTTGGCCGCCTCCACTCCTCTCTCTCAAGCTCCGTCTTCCTCCTCCCAACTCCGGCTTCTCGAAGGGAGTGAGGCAGCCCCTTTTATCACGCCCTGGATGTGGTCCAGGTGCTCGGTGATGGTCTTCCGGTAGAACTTCCTGGTGTGGCGGAAGTGCTGCCCTTGCACCTGAAAGCATTCCAGGCGTACACAGTTCCTGGAGCCGCAAGCACTTGCTGGTGTGGCGGAAGTGCTGTCCATCCAGGGGCCCAGGAACCATCCAGGCGGGCCCTTGGTTGGGCCATGAACCCCCCACAGGGTGAGCTTACCAGCTCCGTATCCATGGCCCTTGATGGAAATCAGGGGGGCTGCCCTCTTGCGCCCAGGGGAGATATTGCCCCTATCCTGGTCCTTCCCTGAGCCAGGAGTCCCAGTGGGGCAAGGTCCCTGGTTGTCTGCCACACTGCCCCAAACCCAGCTGAAGCCCGTAGTACCCCGCCTAGAGCCAGCATCAGTCTTGTGTCATTCTGCAGGGGCGCAGACGGCAAGGGGTCTTTCCTTTCCGTAGGAAGACCAAGCTGTCAGAATGCCCCAGAGGAATAGGAAGAATCGAAGGAGGAAAGCCGGTTCTTCCTACAAAGGGAGACGTGAGCCCGTGAGCTCATGCAGCGTGATAGGTCGTCCTCTGCAGAAGCAGAGGGGAGCTCCAGATTCAGCAAGGGTGATTCCCCTAAGTACCCGAATGAAGGGGAGTGGACCAAACTGGAGCGGGTGCCGAGGTTTTGGTGACCACGGTGCTGGTCAAAGGAGGGAGTGTTGGCCCTATTTTAGAGAGGGAAAAGCCAGACAGTGGCGTCAGGGCAAAATCTCCGCCCCTGTGCCTATTTTATTTTATACAGGACCAGGCCATGGAAGACAATCAATTATGCCCCGCTTCGTTTAAATTATACACTCGCGGGACAGGCCGCTATGAAGGACTGTTCTTCGCTGGTGATGGGGCACTGTGGCAGATTGCCGGGGGTCATTACCTGGCCGGGATGCCTAAATGGACCGGAAGGTGGCAGGAATAGCTTCCGGGCCACGAGGGGCAACCGCCCTGGAGCAGGAGAGGACCACGGGAGAAGAACAAAGAGCTTCTGGCCTGTTGGGATCCGTGGCCTCCGCCAGGGGGCGCCTCAAGCCTCGTAGGACTTGGAAATAGTTACTTCTGCCACACTTGGCAAGATGGTGGAGGAACCTGCCAGGGATGCCCGGAGTGCTTCCCGGTTCAAAGGGCAGCACTTCCGCCACACCCAGGAAGTGCTGCCGGATGGACGTCATCAGACACCTGGTGCACTTCCGGGCAGGGATAAAAGGCGCTGCCTTCCTACAGTCTGGAAGCCAGAGTCGGGAGTGGGAGCAGGACGAAGCTCCCAGGAGGAGAATAGAGGCAGTCAAGGACTGAGAAACAAATGTATTGGGGTGATTATTGCTGAGTGCATTGTGTGTAGTGTTGGGGACTGTATTTATTTATGATTAATAAACGTGTGCAATTTATAAAGATGTGGTTTCCGACTGGTGGAGACCGGGCAAAATCTCACAATATATATGAGTACCTGTCAAATAATACAAAGAGTACACAACATTTGTTTCACCCTAATTGTTTGGGGCTCATCAGGTGTATGTATCTTTGCTTCCCCTTATGGGGATTGAACCTCGGACGTCAGCGCTATGGTGTTGTGCTACAGTGGCTGGTTCACTTACTTGACAGGGTGTAGATCAGAGTATTATATCCATAGTTTCTAAATCGCAATCTGATTATTTGGGTTGTCACCTACCAGGTAACTCTTGTGGTTGAACACACCCAGTTGGCAAACATCTGTCACATCCTCTTAGTTGTACAAAGGAGATCCTATGTTATAGAGTACATGTCAAATAATACAAAGAGTAAACAACATGTGTTTTGCCCTAATTGGAGCTCATCAGGTGTGCGCACCTTTGCTTCCCCTTGCGGAGATCAAACCTTGGCACTGACCTCAAGTGTTATCTGGTAGGTGATAAATAATCAAGATTGCGATTCAGACCTAATGATATATAATATACTGTATATATATATAAAAATATATATTGTGTTTCCTGCTTAGAACAGGCAATTGAATAATCTCATTGCTTTCAGTTGTATTGTTGAGAGTATTGTAAAACACTTTGTGATATTACAATATGTCATTTGAAAGGCATGATATAAAGTAGGAAGAAACTCAGAGGATTGAAATGTTCAGATTCAGTTTCTTAAATTCAATTTCACACCCTGTCAAACCATAAAGAATACATTTAGATCTTTTTAACAATATTCTGAATTTGGCAGGAATTAATTTGAAGTCACTATCAAAATGGTACCATTATGCTTTTTTGCTGTAGAACATTTTCTTTATACTGTGAATTCGTACAATGCAATATTTATCTATCCATTAACCATTCCATCTTTTTTAAGTTGATTATCTAGTTTATTGTCATTGGAAGCTGGTATGAGTGCAAAGTGGAACAGAAACAAAAATAGGGTGCCAGATCAGTTATCTAGCTCTATGAAAAAGATGACATACAAAGGAAAAAGACAGACTTCGAGTGGAAACAAAGCTAAAGTGGAAATTCATTCATTTTTAAACCACATTCTATTAGAGAGTAATAGGGGACCACAGCTTACCCTGAAAACGGTTAAAATAGGGCAAAAATCAACTCAGGACAGGGTATCTGAATATTATAGTGCCTACTTGTTAGTTTTTGGGATGTGAAAAGGAATTGAAGTACACAAAAAAAAATATGCGCACACTGACAAAGTAAGAATTTGCAAATTGTGCCTTAATTCAGATTCTGACAAACCAACACACTATCCGTGTACTGATGTAAATATATTTATTTGTTTAATGTTAATTTGTTTAAGTTACCACCTCTTAGTGCCATAGCATCACATTTGCACTTACAGTATGACAAAATTATAGTTAAAATTCAAACTTTGCCAGGTTGGCTTCAAATCCAGATCAAATTATTATACTTTAACTTTACTTGAACATACTGTACTGCAATCAAAAATGCAATTACACATATTGAAAATAGAATTGCTGGTACCAAAAATATAATATAAATATAAGTATATCTAAACTCAGGTTATGGACTGCTATAATCAATTTACTGATACATTAAAGGAAACAAAACTTAGCGAGAATAAGTAACCAGTAATAACATTTCTAGAGGTGAAATTAATAATTAGACCCAGCAGCCATGCCAAGAGTGAAAATGTAATATCAGCATTCAGTCTAAGGTCCTTGAGACAAAATGTTCTGTCTTCACCGTAAAACACTATTTAGAAAGGCTACCATGACTTTACATTTCAGAGTTCTGATTAAATTAAATTAAATTCATTAATAATAATGATTAATTAAATAATAATCCATCCATCCATCCATTTTCCAACCCGCTGAATCCAAACACAGGGGTCACGGGGGTCTGCTGAGCCAATCCCAGCCAACACAGGGCACAAGGCAGGAACCAATCCCGGGCAGGGTGCCAACCCACCGCAGTTAAATAATAAAAATAAATGTAATTAATTAATTAATTAATTAAAAATTAATAAATTGCTCACAAGAGCATCAGAGCTTGCATTCAAATGAGCCAGCATCATTGATAAATAGCAGAGATTTGTCCTAAACAACCTAATGATCAGTAACCTCCTTGCCTTAACAGTGTCATATTCAATCCACAAAAATCACCACATGGAGTGGAGGACAAATAGAACCATGGATAAAGCCTAAAACCCACCTTGAACAAATTCAACTTAACCATTGTGCGCAGGAATGAGACCTTTCTGGATATGTGTGAATATGTTCCTGCTATGAAAGCATGCAAGCATTATCCATACTTAAATATACAAAGGACAAAAGCAAGGGTAGGTGGGCCAGTTGTGTAAGACAAATATACAGAGTAAGGTGAAAAGCTCATGAATGGACCTGACAATTCTGTTTGTACAAGAAATAATACAACATATTGTTTCACAAATTAATTTAACAGTAAGTAAGTATTAAATGCAACAGTACCAGAAATAAGACTAAATAAGAGAGGTAGGAATGAATATAAGATACAAGAATATGTGCTGTTTAGAAAAGACTCAAGCTTTGCAAGATGTACCACTCCCTAACTTGCTGCTCTCTTGGTTACCTATCACACTGAGGGCATAACTGAAATCTACACAATGCAGTGACCTTAAACATACTGGTGAATCACTCACGTGGCAGCTCGTGACTTGATCTACCTGCCAGTGTTGCCAAGTTTGTCACGTTGATTTGACAGCTGGTTTTAAAAAGTGTTGTGTAATTTCTCTCAAAGTTTTGTTAATAAAGGTCATTGGCTCTCAGCTTTTAGACTTTCTGGATAGACAAGTTCCCCAAAACGGGCTGATACATTTGAGTCTGTGCTCTTTGTTTGGATCAATGCTTTGCATTAGCATCAAAGTCAGTAGTGAAATATCACTGAATGACACACATTTTATTATTTATTGTATTGAATCATGTATGTTGGGTCTTTTCTTATGAAATGTGTGTTACAGAAGTGTAAGAAAGATTTCCTTAACCCTTTATATATACTATAAAGCAAAAAAGGCATCTAACTAAGTAATTAACATTCAGTCACAGATGATTTGACTGGCTTTATTCTTCATCATCACAGTCACTTGTCTTTTTTTTTAGCCATGATATGTGCACCAAGCATAAAGTCTTTCATTTTCATGACAGAAGCTAATTTTGGGGCAGCCAGTTTTCTTTAAAAAAAAAACACTATCCAAATCTTTCCTCTTGTCATGCCTCTTCTGCGTATTTGAAAAATATCAGTGAATCTTTTTTATAAAGATGCTTAGCACTTACATTATTGTGAAGTACCCACCTTCAGATTAGTTAAAAATTATGTGGTATATTTTAATTTAAATTGTAAGTAACCAATATAGAAGCTTACCTGCCTGCTTTAATCAACACTGGTAGCTTCACAGCATCACTGTTGATTTTTATTGGAGCTTCTACTACTGCTCCTGACTTTATAGGGGTCTTCTTACTTGTTATTAATACACAAACAATCCAAGTGTATCATAAATCTGATTATAACAGTTTCTTGTTTTATTAGATCAAAATAAAAATAACTTATATTGCCTTTCATGCTTCAACCTTGAAGTCTTGGTTTACTAAAATATGTTGATATGGTAAACCTCCCCTACTATCATATGTGACTTGATTTAATCTCAATTCCAAAGCCCCTGACAATATGAAAAAAAATATAAATTAATATTAAATAGAGTAACCTGCAGCAGCATAGGAATCTAATGTTAGTTGAATATGCTGAACAATTTTTTTTACCATCTACCTGATGACTTTTGATACACAAAATATTCTTAATTAAATCTGTAATATTGAAGCATATATGTTAAGGGTTGCAGAGAATGTCTATTTTCTCCCAAATATTTTGCAGTAAAAAACATAATTAGCAAAAGGCTGAACAAGATACTTTATTTGATATTTATTAATTTAAATATATAAATGCATTGTAACATTATATTCTCAAAAATGCTTTTAATCTATTTTGGAAGATCTTTGGAAGAATGTACCCTCATTGTATTTGGCACACTGCAGAAACAAACTTTGGACTGGGTACCAGACCACCACATTGCTGGACCCACTCATCCACATAGTCAAGCAAGACCAGTTTGGAATCACCAGTTTATACCAACATGCATATCTTTGAGGTGTTGGAAGAAAACTGGAATACCCTTTACAAAATCCAGATGTGCACAGGGACAACTTGCAAACTGCAAACAGACAATGATCAAGCACAGGATCTGAAGCCATAACAGTGGTCAGCAGCTCTTATTACCTCATCACCTTTCTACTTCAATCTTGTGGCACTGAACTTGTAAGCATTATTTGTTAGTTAGTTACAGTATGTTATGTTAAATCGATAGAGGTATTTGCCTAATTACGTTAAAATGTTTGCCTATAAATTAGTGCATAGTCCATGGAATGTTCTATTATAACCTCTACAAGCTAATTTTTAAATGGAATATCCATCCATCCATCCATTATCCAACCCGCTATATCCTAACTACAGGGTCACGGGGGTCTGCTGGAGTCAATCCCAGCCAACACAGGGCGTAAGGCAGGAAACAAACCCTGGGCAGGGCGCCAGTCCACCACAGTAAATGGAATATTGAAATTATTTCTTGTCATTCTGACTAGAGACAAGTTCAGTCTATGATGTGCCTAGCATTTGGTATGTCATGGAGGAAAAAACAGTTTCAGACTATACGGGGCACACTGAACATATTGAATGTATTGAAGTTAAGTCTATCTTAAGTTCGTCATAAAAAAGTTATATAACTTTTAAGTACAGAAAGTAAATGAAGTTTAACATGGGAAAGCTAAGATTGTAATGAAACAGAGAAGAAACCTTTTTTTCCTTTTTATTCTGCATGTGTAATAATTTTTTTCTGAATTTTTGTGATTTGTTCTTTTTAAAATTTTTACTAAACCTTTTTAAAATCAAACTTTATTAGATTGTGGAATTTCTTTTGTTATGCATTTGACTCATGCTGGATCCTACCTTGGCAATTCAGCAGCTGCTTGGTTTTGGAACGCAGCTACTGAACTGTTGCTTTGTGCCAAAAGAATGTCATTTCATTAAAGCACTACATAATTGAAAAGATTTTTTTTTTTACGTTTATATGCTGTTTATTTTTCATCCTCTTCTATATTGTCCTGTTGATTATCCACACATCTCTGCAGGGTGAAATTGGATCGTACACTCATCTTTACAGATTTTTTTAGAAAATACTGTAGGGCACCACCTGATTAATGCCAGGCTCTGAATCCTTTTAACAATCCAGTACACTCTCAGTAGCTTGTCTAATTGTTTCATAGTTCATGCTGTATCTTTATTTGATCAGGATGATAGGTGTGTTGCATAGCAGATCACCCAATACAGCTGCATCATATGTAGCTTGTAGCCACATCAGGACTAAGTTCCTAATATTGAGGTTGTGTCAAAAATGATTTGTACATTTAGGGAAGGATATCCCTTTCTACATACAAAGTTTTGAGGCTCATTAAAGGGTGATTAAATCCTAATATGTGTTACATTAATAATACAAATCACATTTGAAAAGAAAAAAATTCCATAAAAGTCTGCTTTGATTATCTACATTTCAATGTGCATAGGCCATGTTATAAAGCATGCTGTAATTGCTGTCACTGAGCAGTTTATGGAGGGATTACTCACTCTTATAGTATATCTCCTAGACTGGAAAATGGGACTTGTTGTCCCTATCTGGAAAGAGAAGGTTGATCACCTGGATTACATCAACAACAGTGGGATAACACTTCTCTTGGTGCCGAGTCGTCCACAATAGGATCCGTGATCACTTGGTCACCTATAAGTGACGGAAGCAGTCTGTTTATCCGCCTTAGAAGTCTACCATCGACCACAACCTGACACTGAGGGTTCCCATGAAGTGCAAATGTGAATATTGGCAGTTTCTTTGCAGCCTTTGTCAATTTTCATAAAGTGTTTGACTCAGTTGATCGATCTGCTCTGTGGGACATCCTGAGACTTTGCGGGATCCCCTCAAAGTTGCTATATTGTAAATCATGGCCAGCCTGTTTCCTGATACTGTGAGTGCTGTGGAGAGTGGAGGCAGAATGTCTGGGTTTTTTCAGTTCATTCTGGAGTTCGTCTGGGTGTGTTTTGCTCCTACACTGTTTAATGCTTGCATGGACTGGGTGTTGGGCAAGGTCGTTTGGTCCAGTGGCTGTGGGGCATCTGTTGGCGAAGACGGTTTCACCGATATTGACTTTACTGATGATGCTGTGATCTCTGCAGAGTCAATGGAGGCTCTGACCAGGGCTCTCCTCTCGAGAGACTGAATGAAGAGTCTGAGTGTCTGGGCTTGCGATGTCCTGGATAAAAACCAAGACCCAGGCCTTTAATGACCTTTTAGGCACAGCCATCAGCAATATGTCTGTCTGCGGAGAGAGCTTCGAGAGGTTTACTTACCTTGGCAGTGACATTCATGTCTCTGGTGACTCTTCCTGTGAAGTCAGTAGACAAATTAGGAGAGCATGGGGTGTATTAAGGTCGCTGAAAAGGGGTGTGTGGTGCTCCCAATATCTGTGCAAAAAGATGAAGGTCCAAGTCTTTAGAGTCCTGGTACATCCTGTCTTGCTATATGGTTGCGAGACATGGATTTTATGCAGTGTCCGGAGATGAACACTGGACTCATTTGATTCTCATTGGAGAATCTTTGGGTATCACTGGTTAGACTTTGTGTCCCGAATAAGGCACATTACCTGCATTGTGAGTGAGCATCAGTTACGGCCCTACGGCCATGTGGCACGATTCCTCAAGGGTGATCCATCTTGCAGGATGCTCATTGTTGAGGACCCAAGTGGCTGGACCAGGCCAAGGGGATGCCCTCCTTACACCTGGCTGTGTGAGGATCATTTCCGGTGGGTGGGACTTGATTTTGTGTCTCCCTGGAAGGGTTGCCAACCAGGATCCCAAGCTGTTTTGTTGTGTGGTTTGTGCAGCAACACGCTGCACCAGTGCAAACTCCCTGGAAGTGACGTCTTCTGAGGCGCTGGAACCTGGTAGGATTTCTCGGGGAAGGTCTGCAGGGAACTGAGAAAGACAGTCAGTGCACCCTGCCACCCCCCTGGTCGGATGTGGTATTACTGTTACTTAAGCCCTTTAGCCGCCTCCTACTCGCATGTGTGTGACAATATATACTGTGTATATATATATATATATATATATATATATATATATATATAATATATATATATATTATATATATATGTATATATATATGTATATATATGTATATATATATATATATATATATATATATATTGTATATATATGTATATATATATGTATGTATATATATATATATATATATATATATATATATACAGTAATCCCTCCTCCATCGCGGGGGTTGCGTTCCAGAGCCACCCGCGAAATAAGAAAATCCGCGAAGTAGAAACCATATGTTTATATGGTTATTTTATATTGTCATGCTTGGGTCACAGATTTGCGCAGAAAACACAGGAGGTTGTAGAGAGACAGGAACGTTATTCAAACACTGCAAACAAACATTGTCTCTTTTTCAAAAGTTTAAACTGTGCTCCATGACAAGACAGAGATGACAGTTCTGTCTCACAATTAAAAGAATGCAAACATATCTTCCTCTTCAAAGGAGTGCGCGTCAGGAGCAGATGATGTCAGAGAGAGAGAGAAAAGCAAACAAATCAATAGGGCTGTTTGGCTTTAAGTATGCGAAGCACCGCCGGTACAAAGCTGTTGAAGGCGGCAGCTCACACCCCCTCCATCAGGAGCAGGGAGAGAGGGAGAGAGAGAGAGAGAGAGAGACAGAGAAAAACAAACAGTCAAAAATCAATACGTGCCCTTCGAGCTTTTAAGTATGCGAAGCACCCTGCAGCATGTCGCTTCACGAAGCAGCTGCACAGAAGGTGGCAACGTGAAGATAATCTTTCAGCATTTTTAGACGAGCGTCCGTATCGTCTAGGTGTGCGAACAGCCCCCCTGCTCACACCCCCTACGTCAGGATCAGAGAAAGTCAGCGCAAGAGAGAGAGAGAGAAAAGTAAGTTGGGTAGCTTCTCAGCCATCTGCCAATAGCGTCCCTTGTGTGAAATCAACTGGGCAAACCAACTGAGGAAGCATGTACCAGAAATTAAAAGACACATTGTCCTCAGAAATCCGCGAACCAGCAAAAAATCCGCAATATATATTTAAATATGCTTACATATAAAATCCGCGATAGAGTGAAGCCGCGAAAGGCAAAGCACGATATAGTGAGGGATCACTGTATATATGTATTTATATTCTGAAATTAAGAGTGAGTGCTTGTCCTGCCCAACATTTCCTACTTCCAAACATCCCAGAATAAATTCAATTGTATAAAACTGTATATGTATTTTCACTAAACTTTAATTTTTCTATATATCCATCCATATCAGAATTTTGTTCTACATCCATTTACTAATCCATCTATTCCATTATATCTTACAAATTTATGTTATGCTAAAAAAATTTACTGATTGTCAAATTAGTACACTTGCATGAAATAAGTGACGATGTCAATCCAGGTACACCAAGATGACGTCAAGCCTGTTGCCCCAAGATGACATCAACACCGGTCCTTCTTTGATGATGTCTCTTCCGTACTCCTACAGCTGTTGTCATTTCCTATCTATCTCATTTTCTGCCCCCATTTTTATATAAAAATGCCATGTTTGCCACGATCTGTTGTCTAATGCCTTATTTTGATCACTTTATTATTCTCTTTGTCCCAAATGTAAGCCCACCCCCTACCCCGGGGCGTGCCAAGTGCCAGCCACTTCACATCTATGCCACTCGCGTTGTGAAAGGGGTGGCTGAACGCATGCTTTGGAGATGCTTAACGGATCACCTGCTTGCTTACTGCTCCTCCCCTGCCATGCTGCGTGTTCTGCTTCTCTTGCTGCGTGTCGATCATTTCAATGCCTGTACAGCAGATGTCCTCGCTTTGCTCGCTCGCCACCCCACCACCAGGTGCCTGCCACTTTGAATCACTGCCGCTCACGTGGTTAAGGTGGTGGGGGGTGGTTTGGATTGAACGCATGCTTTGGAGATGCGGATGGATCACCTGCTGTCTTTCTGCTGCTGCTGCCTAGCTGCGTGTTCTGCTTGTCACACTCTGCGTTGATCATTTAAAAGCCTGTACAGCAGCTGATTATTATTGTTCTCTTGTGCATCCTTTTTTGCTTTAATTTCTATCCAATGCTTTCGTGCTCTTTCTTCTTCGCTTAGTCATTCACGTGCCATCTAGAACGTGTAACATCTTTAAGAGCTTGGAGCACATGAAGTGTGTCTGCCAAAAGCATTCCAACAGCTGCGAGGTTAGATGTTCGTGAACTTGTTTTAAATTATTTGTAAGTAGGGCGTGACGTGCAAAAGTCACCGTCTCACAGGTTTTGCTTCCAAAGGTTGCAATGCCTAGTCTTGCGTGACATCAAAGAGTCTCTCCGAGATGATCATGTCTCAACCCAAGATTTTTTATATAATATATATATATATATATATATATATATATATATATATATATATACACTGTGTGTGTATATATATATATATATATATATATATATGTATATATATATATATATATATGTATACTATCTATCTATCTATATATATATATATACATATATGTATATATATATATATATATATATATACATATATGTATATATATATATATATATATATATACATATATGTATATATATATATATATATATATATACATATATGTATATATATATATATATATATATATATATATATATATATATATATATATATATATATATATATATACGAGGGGGGATCCAAAAATAACCAGAAATATTTTTAAAACGTGTTTAATTTAATTTTCTGTACAAACTACAATTAGTCTCCTTCAAAGTACTCTCCTTTGGCGGAAATATACTTATCTAACCGTTTGTTCCATTGTTCAAAACATTTTTAAATTCGTCTGAAGTAATGCCCATTAATGCTCTGGTCGTTTCTTGTTTTACCTCTTCGACGTCAGCAAGACGCCTTCCTTTCAAGGGAACAAAAAGAAATCACACGGAGCTAAATCTGGTGAGTAGGGTGGGTGGTTCAGGGTTGTCATACCGTTTCAATAACAATAGTTTCTGCAACACTTTTTTCAAGAAGAAAACAAAATTTCACTGCCGCGCGTTGCTCACGATAATCGGCCATCGTAAAAAAACGACGCTTGCACAAAACTACTTTTACAAAAAAATTCACTGAACACAAGCACAACCTTCCAGACTGATGGCACTTGGCAGACTGACTTGTGAGAAGTGTAACTAGATCGCCCTAGCGGCCCAACCACGTACTACAAGTACCAACCTAACAATAACAAAATTCCGGTTATTTTTGGGTCCCCCCTTGTATGTATATATGTATATATATATATATATATATGTATATATATATATATATATATATATATATATATATATATATATATATATCTTATAATGTGTTATTATATTACGTTAAAGGAAATACCAAAAAGGGAAGGGAAACCTGTCCAAAAAGAAATAATTAAATTCAGACAAATACAGATAGATAGATAGATAGATAGATAGATAGATAGATAGATAGATAGATAGCATTCCAAAATACAAAATTTGGAAGCAATAATTAAAATCTAAATAGCCAAAATCACAAACCCTTAAACAAGTCAAATATTAAAAACCAGAGAACCTTAAAACACCACAAAACTGAGTTTACCAAAAAAGGAACAGCATACTCAGTAAGACTACAGTAATGTTACCCTGTTGGAAAAAGAAGCAGAACTTTTCTGTATGGAAAACTTAAAAAGTGTACTGTTATGAAGATACTTTATTCCTTTTCTGTGTTAAAATGGTTTGTAATGTTATAATGTACACTGTCCGCCAATTCTTCTGTGCATGAAAATTACCTGAATGGTTTGATAATTACATTAAATAGAACGAATAAAAAGCTATGAAGTATTGTAAGGAGGATTGCATGAGTGTGCATGTTTTGGTCGATAACAGATAAGAACATCTTTAAAATCAAATGCATCTATCACTAAGTACATACATAGTTTTAGAGCGCGTTTTACAACTCAGTTTCTGAGTTTTACATGCACATCTCACTATAGAGTATTGCTGATATTTGAAGCATCAAAATTGTTTATGAGCTTCAAAGTGTCTGCTTTTCAAATTGAGAACAGAATTTCACCTAAGTATAGTTATATAACCGTACAAATGAGCTAAATGAAAAAGAAGGCAGCCCATAAATGCCTTCAGTCACTACTGAAACTTGGAACAACTACGCTGCCTAGACACCAAACAATCCAGGTTGCAAGGTGTGTATTGCTACACTTTGTTTGCTTTTGTTTATGGCACTAGCTAATTTAATAATGTACATTTTAAAACTTATTACGGTTGCTTACCTGCTTGCACATTTGCTCTATTGTTCCTTTCTCACCTACGGTAATCAGAGATGCAGTAGGAAACTCCCAAGTGAGAAGCTATAGTGACAATTATACTTAGGTGAAGTCTGAAAAACTACTGACAGTAAAGTATTGGACCGTAGTCTTGAGTACAAATGCATTGCAACTGTGAACTGTACTGTATATCTCCAAAGGTTGATAAATGTAAAAATATTTAAATGAGACTGACAATAGAGGTGACATATACTGTACAGTAAATGTGGTAAAGAGTCTGTGCATTTGATTAAAGGGGTTTTAACAAGAAGTTAAAGTCTTTTATTTCTCATAACAGCAAATGGTATTCTTATTTTAATCCTAACAGTAATTTCCATTCTTGTTATGATTGTCTTTATGTCAGAAGACTGAACTATACGAAACATTATCTGTTTTTGAATTGAGACTCAGGAATAATCTGAAGACTTTATGATGACATTAAAAAACTTAGTTAACAACTTTGATTAGTTAAGTTGTTCTAAAAAAACAAACAGGCAGTGGGAGTACAGAAGAGACTTCATCAAAGGAGGACCGGTGGTGATGTCATCTTGGGGTGCCGTGCTTGATGAATTTCGAGTTTGTACAGACATTGGAAAAATAGTAATTGTCTGCTTTGCAGCAAAAAGGGCAATAAAAAATATCAAAGAATGTAGGTCCAAGTTTATTTACCACTGTCAAAAAGTGTTACAGTTAGAGAAGTGAATTGCTACAAAATGGACGGAGGCTGAAGTGACAGAAAGGGCGATGTGACATTATCTATCTATCTATCTATCTATTAGCTCATCTTCAAGGACGTTCTCTTTCACCCTTAAAATAATAATAAAAAAATGGTAACTGTGTAATGCTTTCCCTCTTACCCTGTACACCCATAAAATTGGACTCCAAAAGACACAACGTTCTTGCATGTGTCGGCTTACATTGTCAACCCTTTCTTTTTGGAGTGTGAAGTAAATTTTGTCCTGTTCTGTGAATCTAATTGTATTATTAGCAAAATTAGCTCTTGCAGTCATGTTTTTATAAGCTTTATGTCATTTTTGACATCCTCTTTAAATGCTGTATAGAGCTGCCCTTTTGTCTTTGTCTTCTTACTTTACTACTGAGGAGATCCAATTATTTCCTTAAACTGAAATGCTCAGTATAAAATTTTACATGTCAGTTCCATTGTTCCTCCAAAACCCTAATCCTTAGAGGTTGATCACATTTTTATTTATTTAAAATATTTTCACATCAAACCAAAATTAGGTTTAAATTGTAAAATTTAAGTATTTGTGTGTACACTTTCCCAAAACTGTGGAACATATCAAATTATAATCACTCATTCCTAAAGTCTCAACCGCTTTCATTATCTGATTTTGCAGCAACTTTTGAAATACTGTTTAAATAATGGACCACTTCAATTAATTAATTTGTTCCAAGTTTAGTCATTTTTCCACTTTATAGTTAAGTAGTTAAAATCTGCATTTTTCCTGAAATGTTCTGCTGCAATTGTTCATTGGTCTCTATTTTTAATATTACCATTTTATTAATTTTACAGTTTGCATCAGAACATCAGTTAATTACATGTCAGTATAACATACAATAGTAAATCGTATTAAAAAGAGATTGGACACTTCCATCCATCCATCCAGACTACAAAGAAAGAAAGAAGACTTCATTTGAAATTAGCACTACAAAATAGTGAAGTATTCAAAAGGTCGACTTAGTGTATTGAGTTAACCAAGAATAAGGTTACCAGTCATCTGGCAAAAGGAGGACGGCATTGTGTCCACCGTCTGGCAGGGATTGCCTAAAAAAAAAAAGTATCTGGCTTTCAATAATCACTGACTTGACAGGGTAATTGGCTGAAATCGCACGCTATCATCTCTATGTTTGACATTAATCATTTATGTTTTATTGAAAACAAAAAAACGCTACTTGTTACTCTGCCTATTTCCAGCAATTGAGAGGCTATTGCAGTTATTCCCCATGCTGAAAGAATACTTTCAGGGCATAACTCAGACACCGGTACTGATCAAGAATTTTTTTGAGAACAGTTTTTCAGAAATGTATCTGTGGTTCTTGCATTCGCTAATGTCAGTATGTCAGGCGAAAACTGCACTATTGAAAGGGAAGAAACATCGGTGTTGGAGGTTTGTAGCATCCTACAGTTGACAAAGCAAACTCAGCTCAGCAGACAGAGTGAAACGTTTATTTCCCTGAAAGTTAGAGAACTTCTGAAAAAAACTGTGTGAACACGGCCAAGATGAAGAATGCAAGACCAAAGGGTGCATTGATTATTTGGAAAAGTGGATGACCCTCTTTGATGGATTTCAATGCTCTCATTGGATTTTTTTAAAGAAAGTGAAAGACAGTACGTTTGATGATCTGTTGCCATGTGCACAGTATATGAGCAAAAATGGCATGGTTGTAGAAGATATTCAGTTGTTTGACCAGTACTGCACTTCTCCTTCATGAACTACTGTGTTCATACTTTCAAAGTTGTGCAAATGAATCCCAGTTACTCACAGCTGCTTAAAACCTGCAAATTTTTCTTTTGTATTCCTGGGCACAATGCCAACATTGAAAGAGCATTTTTCTTGATCAACATATAGTGGACAAAATAAAGACATAGACTTTCTGTTGACTCTGTCAGAGGAATTCTTCATACAGAGCACAATTTTAAGAATATTTCCTGTCTGTAGTTCCACGACTATGTTCCCGGAACGATGAACTGCTGCGAATAGACGCCTCGTCTGAAAAATATTAAACTGCATAGTTATACTATAACTTTTAATTCTGATTACTTGTTTTGTGACCAGTCAAATGAGCTATTTTAAAAGTTTTCATTGTAACACACAGTTCACACTGTGTTTCATGAATAGAACGGGTCGCATTCCCCTTTGTCCTCCTTTATGAACTTCAGTGTCCTCCTTTGGGTTCACAGGCATCTGGTAACCCTAACCAAGGAACATTAGTAAGTGCCTGCCAGATTCTGAAGAAGGTTTCAACTTTTCCTTTTGAAGCAAATTACATTTTGTTTCAAATTTTCATCAAAATAGAAGATCCTCTTCCCTCTTATATATGGTAGGTTGTTTAGAATTGTTGAGTAAAATAATACAACATACCACCAACGTAGTTTTACATATTGCTCATTAAGCAGTAATGTCCTAAACTGTGCTGTTAAATGATCTGTCCTAAACAGAAGAGGACAATCCTGAAGCAGATACCGAACAACATCTGTTTTTTGATGTGTTATATGTGTTTCAAACAGGTTAAAAATACTGTATTTTATCAAGACTGACTTCCACTTATTGTTGGATAATCTCACTGGGGGTTTATTCCTGGTGATATTCCAGATTATATACAGGCATGTTCCTTACCTACTAGTGTAGCTTGGATATGGTACCTATATCGTACTCTTGGCTAGAAAGATTAATTTCTACAATAGAAAGTAAGGGGAGTTAGGAAAGTTGGCGTTTTTTGGTCTTTGACTTTATTGTCAATATAAAATTTCCATAGGTCCCGATACTAACCCCTTCCATATACAGTACTTAATAATGGGTATTTGCCTAGTGATCTAGGAGTGATTCTGAGGTTGAGGTGCTGTACAAAATAGTACATTTTGGCAGATGTAGTCTTCAAGGCACCAAAAATTCATCAAGTCCGACATTACATTGGCTTCATTATTATTACAGTTTGGGCAATATTACAATCCCCACATATACCGTGGCTTTGTTTAAAAACAAAGGAATGTCATATTTTATTTTGAGTCACCTTAGTAGATTAACAGGACTTTGAGCTCAGGGTCACTGAACTAGAGGAGGAAACTGAAACAAGTCTGTAAATTTCATTCAACTAAGCTTGTGTGCTACTATCTACAGTGGACATAATGCTTCTGCCAAACTAGAACCATTTCAGGATTCCTTTATTGGGAGCAATACTTTCAGAAGCTTAAGCGTTTCCATCCCTATGAGAGGTAACAATTTTGCAGAAGACATTGAGCAACAAGCAGTTGGTATAAGATAGATTTAATTACTAATTGCACATAGTTGGGCTGAGGGTGGGTTTACTATTGTGAAATATCTTCCAAAACCGCATGATGACAGTAATTGAACTGGAAGAACATCTTGATTCATGTGTGTTATTGCCCTTTAGTGCCCTTTGAATCTGCATGGTAGTATACCAGTGATGACTTCTTTTAGTGCCTGTGGTTACATTTCCAACATGGTTTCCTTCTCAGTGGTTTTCCGTCTTTCATTCTGTATCCTCTGCAGCAAGCATTCCTATTCCGGGAACTAAATCATTTTAATTTTAAACATGATTACAGATCATTCCTAATGCATACATGGAACAAATTGTAATTACAATTCAACAGTTTGTCTCATTTTGTTCTCTTCTAGCATCATAAAAATGCAAGACCAAAACACAAAAACAATTTTTTATTTGCTTTACTTTTATTGTTAGGTGTTGCTAAGGAGAACACAGGAGTCTAACTTAGCATGGAGCAGATAGATAGCAGCTCTTAAACTTCTTAATGGATATTTATAAAGAGGCCATCATGAGGGGATAAAGTACAACAGAATACTAGTGGTTAATTATTGTGGACAGTTTTGGGACCTCAAAAAACCCATTAATGGTGTAGGTCATTGTGTTAGGTTTAACATCCTTTTGTTTAGTCAGCCAGAGAAGCGTTTGTAAAAGATTAGCGATTTATTTTGTTAATACTCTGTGTTAATGCTCTGTCTCTCCTTTTTCTCAAAGTTTTGTTTAACTTATACACAAGTGTTAACAACATATATTTTATTTGATATGTGAATCACTATTTAAGCAGTTGCTGTTGAATCTGTAACATTTTACATTAAATATAATTGAAAGTTGTAAAAGAGAAAAAATTAAAAACTGACCACTTTAAAAAATTGATTTATTAGGAAGTAAAAATATTCAAAAGAATCAGAGTAAAAAAGTTTAAAAATCACACAAATATGATTGCATATAAAAGTGACATAGTTTAAGCTTACATTCATATGTTACAGTAACCTGTTAAATTAACAAATATATCAAAAATAACATCATATAAAAGGTAAAACATTCATATTCTACAACTGACATGCTTTACTGAATTTTGTTTTGACAATAAAGGCTTCACAGTTAATTTTAATGTAGATAACACCATTTATGTCAAATATGGGTGCAATAAGATAAAAGGAGTGAAACATTTAATCAATTTTATAAATTTAGATATATAGAGCTGAATACAGTATAATACAGGACATCCACAGTTATTAAAATTTAATATTTTTTGATATTTGCTGAAGAATGTCACTTTGATCCCACCACAATTCCATGTAATCTGAAAATGACAACAGAAAATGATGAAATCTTATTTTTACTACATTTTATGATTTTTTTTTTTGTTTTCTCTTCATTATTAAGTAATACAATCCTAGCTTAATTTTATATAGATTGCATTTCTATTAAGCTTACATGTAAACAAATGTGAAATGTAACTGAAAATAAATCAAATGTATGGTTGAATATTGTCCAAAAATAATTTAAAAATACTAGTCCATCTCTCTGCCTCACTCACATATATAGTAAATAAAGACTTCAGAGTCAATCGACCAAGATTTCAACATGGCTGAACGTGTATGATCCACTGGTACATGTCTTTACAGGAACAGGAGATCTTTAAAGACAGTTTTGAGAATAAGGCAATCCTTAGGGGCCATAGTTTCCTGTCCCAAATAAAATGTGGGATATGGATAAAAAAATGTATAGGGTACAACAAAAACACAGACACAAAGAGAAATTACATTATGTAAGGGAAACTGGGAGCAGAAAATTTCAGTAGAGCATGAGAATCCATTTACAGGGAAAAGCTTGACTATACATGAATAAGGATACTTTCACTCTGCTATTATTAACTGAACAAAGTCAAATACTACAGGTATATGATTCTAAAGTTAGGTCCTACGGATTTTTGAATGCTTCTAGTACTTTCCATTAGCTTAGTTTTGATTACCTCACATTTGGAATACAGAAATTGACACCAAGTCATGGATTGGTCAGCTTCTGTTAATCTTTTGACATGACTCTTGAATCAAAAGTTCAGTATGGAGTAGCCTTGAGTCCATTAATAATTAATGCTGCAATGCATCTAAAAACACTGGCCACATAATAATTATAAAATGCTACCCACTGCCAATTGGTAGTTCAAGGTGATTTAGGTAGGAGAAGAGTAAATGCAACAGCTTACTTACAAGAAAGAACTGTCTTATAAAAAGAAGGGAGGTAGACAGATAACAGCTTATTTTCAGTAGCTCGGAGGTAAGTTGGAAGGTTTTTCCACCTGCAGAGGCTATATCTAATACTTTAAGAGACAACTTCATACGTGAAAGTTATAGAACATTTTATGCAAACTTCAACTGCTACTGTACATCAGTGTGTGTGTGTGTTTATATACACGCATGAATAACAAAAACTGTATAGGTAAAATGAAAATATCTCCATATCTGTGATGCTCCTAGCTTAGGGAAAGACTCAATGTACCCAGGCTCTTTTAAAGTCATTATCTACATTTCTACAGGTTTAATGTCAGGTACTATAAAAGACCAGTCAATTAAAAAAAAAAAAAAGTTTAATTAATAAATCAATAACTTGGTCTTTCAAATACAATAAAAATGAAAATACTGAAATGTTTTTATGTTTGACTAGCTATTAAAAATATTTTGTAGCTCTTGCCCTATGTGTACTTCGATGTGCCTTCTTCACTTCCTGTCTGCATTTTGACTACTACCAATGATAGATAGGACCCTATTACTGCTGTGAAAACATCATTTGTATTTCTTGTGAATGCCTCCTGACATAAAAGGCAAGTCATTGTTAGTGACCCAACATTGCTTAGTACATTATTCGCTTTGTTTTCATTGTAATGCTCCATTAACACTAGAATTACCAGAGTCTACGAAAAAACTCGTAGATCCGGCCCACCTTACAACCATTCTCACCTCTCTTTTGTCTTCTAAATGTGCTGATTAAGACAAGCAGCCGGCTATTCCATCCCCCACCGCTGCAGAACTCTCACTAAGTTTTCCCAGCTCATGCCTTGTTTGACTATCTGGGAGTGACTGAAGTGCTGGAGTTTTAGAGTGGAAATAATAGATCGCTATTTGGAACACACGCTTTTCATGTGTGTTCCGTTTCTACAGTAATCTGTTTAAACCCATTTTTAAAACAGAAACGTTTTTCATATTTTAGTAGTAAATGACAAAATGTAGGCATAAACTATATAATGTATGAAGCCTGAAGTCCAAAGATCAAGTAAACTCTTTCACAAAAGATTCAAGGAATAGACAACAGCTTCATTGGCATAGCAGTAAGATTTGCTGACTTGTAATCAACAGTCCCTGGTTCGATCCCCACTCACTCCTATATTTGCAGTTTTCAGTAGTAAGCTGCTCTTTTTGTTAATATTATACAGTACACACATACACTTGGTTTGCATCTGTACTTGCGCTGTTACTTAGAGTCAGATCGGGGGGAGGGGGAATGTTAGAGCGCATGAGCTTATTCAGTGCAGCAGGAATCATGCACATGTTGATCTTTTTTTTTTTCTTTCAGTACATGTGCCTTCCCTGTTTATTTATATATCTAGTGACTTTTCTGCCTGTCTCTCTATTACGCAGTGCTCTGTCTGTCTGTGTGTTATGGATCTTAAAAATAACAGTTATAAGGACACTTGTTAATGTTAATTGCAGTCTCAATTGTTAAAAAATATTTTAAAAGGAGCATCCCACATGAAAATATAACGATCTCATTAACTGACAGTGCATACCAATTTATAAATTTTATGTCCGTTTGAGGTTAAAAAGAAAACAAAATAGAACACTTTCTCCTCAACAGGGAATCAAACTCAGATCTCTGAGAGAGACAGTAAGCCTGCTGCGCTCTGAGACAGCAAATCTTACCACTATGCCACAGAAGCTGTTGCACTGTTCTTGAACCTTTTGTGAAAGTGTTTATTTGATGTTTGGACTTTATGCTTCACACATTCTATAGTTTATGCCTACATTTTGTAACATTTATTACTAAAATATGAAAAAAAAATTCTGTTTTAACAATGTGTTTACACAGATTACTGTAGAAACGGAACACACATGAAATGCGTGTGTTCCAAATAACGATCTATTATTTCCACTCTAAAACTCCACTTCACTCCCAGATAATCAATCAAGGCATGAGCTGGAAGATGCTCGTGCACGTTCTAAGTTGGTAGGGGGGTGGAATAGTCGGCTGCTTGCAGCTTGTTTTTATCAGCACATTTAGAGGACAAAGGACGCTGCCAGAGAGGTGCGAATGGTTTTAAGGTGGGCTGGATCTACGAGTTTTTTCGTAGACTCTGGTAATTCTAGTGTTAAAAAAAAAAGAAAAAAAAAAAAGAGTCACAATCAGGAAATGAACTTCACACCCCTAATGTATTGTCATCCTTCCTACCACTGAGCCACCAAAGTCAAACTGACTGATAAAACCAAAGTTGAACTGAGCAATCAGACTGCTTGGAGGAACTGGACACACACACGCACGCGCACACACACACACACACACACACACGAGTAGCATTTTAATATATAGTAGATTGTTAACAATATGCCAAAGTAACAATAAAACTTTCATAACTTATTCACAAAATTAATTAACAACCTATATCTGCTGTGTATGCATTAATGGCATTAATTAGCTTTTAAATTCTGAAAAAAATCACAAATCATAAAC
Organism: Erpetoichthys calabaricus; assembly: GCF_900747795.2. Taxonomy (NCBI): domain Eukaryota; kingdom Metazoa; phylum Chordata; class Cladistia; order Polypteriformes; family Polypteridae; genus Erpetoichthys; species Erpetoichthys calabaricus. The sequence goes on from NC_041395.2 coordinate 157,976,456, forward strand.
ACTTCTTATAATACTTAAGCTGCATCTGTGATTTCCTCTTATTTATATTAAAATACATAGAATATCAATAATGTTCAGTTTTGAAACTGGGAATATAAAACAGGCTTAAATATAGTAAAAAAGTATATCATCACAAGACAAAAGACACTTACCATTCCTTGTAAACATCTACAATTTACTTATCCTGTTTATGTTCGAAATACATGAAATCCTAAAACACAGGAGTAACATTATCAGAACAAAAATTTTAATAAGATTAACTAGGAACTTTTTCTGGTGCAAGATGGCATGTTTATAAAGATGTTTTATAATAACATTGTGAAAGCCACTTAATTCAATTCAGGATCACAGGGACCCAAAACCTATCCCCAGTTGTGTTTTGCACTAGGCAGAAAACTACCCTGAAATATGTACAGTGCATCACTGGACTCACTCATGCACACATTCATATGGGGCAAATGTAGGAGTATTATTTAACCTAACTTTCAAGTCTTTTGGCAAGTGGAAGGAAAACTGGACTACTGAGAGGAAAACCTATGAAGACACAGGGAGAACATGTAGATTCCACACACACAATGTTTGGTTGTGGGATTCAAACCCGGCCTGTTGGATCACTGAGGCTTCAGCTCTAATCACTATTCTTCCATGATGCCCACTTTGCATATCACATTGTAAACTTAACCAATTACCGTTGTAATCAATAACTATTATATGCACAATCCCAGATGCTATTAAAACATTTTTTTTTCTTTACAAAACAGATGTAATGCTTACTATGATCAAGTTAAATCAGTATTACTTGTCCACTATCAAAAAGTATACCCACATTAACAAAGCACTAACAGAACAAGAAACCCTCTTCTTAGTCCACTCTTTTCATTCTTTTTCTTCCACTACTTACAGCCTATTTTATTTAATAACTTGATATGGTGTAGCAGTAAACTATTTAGATAACCAGTTATAATATGCCATGTGTGCTAAGAAAATGCCTGCTGTTCCTTGATAGCAGAGTGCAAACCAGCTACTGTGAAATGTGTACAGGAAGGAAAGGCATTCCTAGTCATCCATGTAGATAATGTGTAGTGTGCATCTATTCAGAAATAAAACACTTTAATCAACATATTTAATTACTTAATAGCTATGCTCAGACCTTAGACTACTGGGGTATAATTCAGGACTTGCAGTAATTCTGTGATGGCCCCGTCCTTTGTACATTTCACTTTCCTCCCATAGATGCTATAAATTTATAAATAATTTCAGTTCTCTGTGGTGCAGCAAAATATAAGTACCTGCAGCATATTCATATGTTTAGCTTTTAGGTATATTTGTATATAATAATTACCTATTGTGATAGCCATGTCCATCTGTCTGTCTTTCTGTCTGTATAAAACAATTTGGCCTCCCAAGGGCAAAATTTTGTTGAAATGTGGCACACTTATCCTTCAAGGAAATTTGTCAGGACCATTCAGTTTAGGTTGCAGTATCTTGAACAGATTGTGCTGTACACACTTTTAAAATTTCAAAATCTCCCAGTGAAAAGCATTGATGAATTTGTCAACTCAACTGACTTAAAAAGAAGATAACTTCTGTGTAACTTAAACAACAAATTATTTCACTGCTTCAGTTTTACCTTGACAGTGGTTACACAAACTTGTATATTCTGTAAATGTGATACTTTTTAATTTCTGATAACCACTACTGACAGCAAACAAATCCTCAATACAAGTTAATGAAATACTAGCAGACTAAATGTGCAGGTAAGAAGTTATTTGCTGTCACTGGCAGCCTGAGCTCTGTGTGAAAGTCCAGTGAGGCGTGTGCGCAAATGGCCATATTAATAAATTGCTTCTGCTTTATGAAATCTTTCCGACAGCTTGAGCGTCAGCAAAAACAAACGATAAAACATCAGGAGAACTGAGGTTCTAAGTTGTAACAGGTAAGTTAATGTAAATGATTTTCCTAACTATACAAGTACAACATGAAATCAAGGAAAATGAAAGGTTAATAGGCTATGAATGATATACCCCTTGACATAATACACAAGAGTAAATAGAATTTACTCAGTATTAACCTTACACTAAACTAACTTCAGAGCACCATTATTTACAGTTTACAGTGAATCACTATTTCACTGTCAGTATAATTTACTAAGATGGCCAGACATTACAGTGACAGGGGCAGTTCCGCCTTCAGGCTATGTGTACTGATAAATAAACTGGGACATTTTGATATTCTTCAGTTAACAGGTTGCCCATCTAATAAAACATTGCTTTGTTAAAACAAACATCCTCACAAAATATTTAGAAAAGTGCATGGGGACCCCACACCCCAGTCCTTTGATGTATAAACATATAATAGCGCTGTCAAATCTCCTATGGGTGAAAGGTTGATGAAGAACTTGTGTTATTTGAACAGCATTGTGACGAGGACCAAGAACCAGACAAAAAGTACTGCCATTTATTTGTTTCCACATGAACTACTGTGTGGAATCATAAGTGTTAATTTATATATTGTCTGATCTCTCTATGATGATGAGATAAAGCAGGAATTAAACACGTGAAGAAGGGCTTTAATGTTTGGGCAAACTGTACATGCTATGCAAGTGCCCAGGTCATAATTTAATATGAGTTCCACATCCACCTGATATCCACAATGGTCAGTGGCTGTAATAAACTTTGCCTTTCACTTTAATTATTCCCTAACATTTATCACAACTGAATAGCATTGCTGTGGTGGGCTTGTACCCTGCTCAGTGTTTATTTCAGCCTTGCGCCCTGTGCTGGCTGGGATAGGATCCAGCAGACCCCGTGACCCTATGTTAGGATATAGCAGGTTGGAAAATGACTGACTGACTGAATAACATTGCAAGTCCAATTTCAGCAAAATTACAAATGACCAGACAAGCTCAAGTAAATAAGAAATTATACACACATATACATACATACATACATTTAAGCAGTTTGAGCTACATTATTTGTATGAAAATGTGCTATATATAAATGTGGGAGTGTGTGCTTGTGAAAGTGGTCCCTACAATAAAATAGACTCTTGTCAAGACCTGTTTTCAGCCTTTTGTCCAATCCTGGTCAGATAGCCTTTGGCCCTTGAAACTAGTGCTGGGCGGTATACCGGTTCATACCGAAAACCGTTTTTTATTTTTTTTATGATATGGATTTTTCTTATACCACAACACCGGTTTAAATTGCCTAAACGACGTTCGGAACGTGGCGCAGCGGGAAACTGTTTAAGTGGGGACATTTTTCACTGCTACACCGCTAAACACAGATTTGTTGCACTGGGTCTCTTTTTCACTGCTACACCACCAAATAGAGGGCAGTAGCATAGGTATGCCGTGCGGTGAAAATGGACAGAGCTGAAAAAAATGAGTCACGTCTGTCGCCTGGAGATGCTTTAGTTTTAAAAGGTCAGATGTGTAAATACTGTTTCTATACTACTGGATAATACTGCAAGCCAAGTTGTACTTTTATTTGTTTTCAATACAGTGTAATGTACCTGGGTACTGTGTAATATTGTGATGACATGTTGACTTTATTCTTGTACTTTGTCATTAAAGTAGAACATCGTAAACTAAACTTCATCGTAAAATGAATATTTAATTTACTAGATTTTCTCAAACCCCGTCATAAGTTATATAGCACATTAAATGCTTTGTGTTAAGTGTTCCCCGAGCTTCTTAAACTGACTTCCTCTGCACTAAGAGGAGGCACCGGCAGTGATCGCCGCACAGAATCCATTCACATGATATTCATGCTCTCTGAACATTTAGAATGCCAAGATAAATACTTGATATAAATAAATACTTCATATAAATTCTAAATTTTCAGAGAGCAGGAATATCTGGGACAACTGGGTCGGGGAACACAACACAAAGCATTTAATGTGCTACATTAACTTATGACGGGGTTTGAGAAAATCTAGTAAATTAAACAATGATTTTAGGATGAAGTTTAGTTTACGACATTCTACTTTAATTATAAAGTAAACTATGAGAATAGAGTGGAAATGTCGACTTTAATCTCGACGTATAGTTTTTTTTTTTTCTTCCCTGTGTCCATATTTTTTTTTCTTCACCGTGGCCCTAATACGATTCCGTAGGGCTATACCACAAATACAATTATAAATGCAAGTTGCAGTTGTATTATTTATGTATATAGCTTAGCTTGAAGCAAGGTCCATATTAATGCATTTTGCCTACATGATAGTTCAGTTGGTAAAGATGTGATAATAATAATAATAATAATAATACATTTTATTTATATAGCGCCTTTCCCATGCTCAAGGCACTTACAGAATATAATAAAGAACGGCAGCGTATACAGTATATAGCATTGTACAAACCAGATAAATAAATAAAGAAGATTAAGACAGTGAATTCTGTCATCACCAAGATTGCACTTGTTTTATTTTATTTTAATTTGGTGAATACTGTGTAATGCACCTGGGCTTTTGAAGCCTTGAAGTAATAGTGCAACTATCAGTAATAATACAATTATTTATTTTATTGTTATTATTTATTAGTTTAAATATTATGCAGTTTAATGATGGTAAAGTTGTTTAAAAAGTCACTTTAACGTGTCAGTGGACAGAGATTGTTAACATTAACAGAAAGTGTAGTTGTTTTACAAAAAATATTTATTTATTCCTTTTCTAAGACATGTTCAATGCAATACAACTTTTGACAAGCACTTCTGGATATTTTCCTAAGTCTAAATACCTCTTTGGATGGTTGAAAATATGTTGTCAAAATTATAATTTAAGTTTTTGCAAAATTTGTTAAATAAAAAGGTTCTATATTTTGACTGCATCTGTCATGCAATGTGATTTCCTTCTCTTCATTAGTGCCACCCCCTTGAAAAGTATCACTTTATGGGGCAATGCAAACCTGTATTAATACTTGTGTGTACATTAAAATGTTTTTTTTGTACAATGTACAATGCTCTTGACAGTGGAATAGGTTATTCTTAGCCAGTAATTGCAGTGGAAAATGTGTTTAACATCCACTCATGCATAGGAAAAAAATACCGTCAAATACCGTGAAACCGGGATAATTTAGAAAAATACCGTAATATAGAATTTTGGTCATACCGCCCACCCCTACTTGAAACCCTGAAATGGATTGAGAAGGTTCAAAAACCTATTTATTGAACTTAGTCCATTAGGGCTACAGTGCTTGCACAGTCCTCAAACACATCTGAATGTTAAACTATATGTACATTTCCTAACTTATTTATACTGTGGAACCCATATTTATTATTCTTTTACTTTTATACTCAGTAGCTGCACAAGAAAATTAAAAACTTTGTTCAGATAGTAAAAAAAACTGTCTTCACCGAATCTGAAGTCTGTAAATAGAATACACTAATGTTGTTCACATGTGAGATTAAATAATGAATTATTAAATTACAATATAAAAATTATAATATTATAAAAATATTAACAAGGTATACAGTATTATATACTTGGTCTTTATAGAACAATGCATGCAGCAAACTATTTGTTTGAGAAGATTTATGGAAAGATAGCTTTTTGTAATTTTACAATGTGTGCTGCATTTCCCTTAATTTCTAAAACCCTGTGAGTAAAATAAAAGACATTGAAAATTACTATAGGCAAATATCCTATTAAAAGTATTATAATTTACAATTTCAAAACGTGTTATTGCAAAAGTATTCAGTCCCTTGACTAAATTCGTTTTAGTGAATACCAAAAGTTATACAAAGATTGTCTTATCTGGACTATCATTTCAAAACACTGACCCTGAAAATTATTTTTAATGTGTGTTGGATGTTAAACATCTCTGCAGAGAAAAAAAATCCCTGTATTGTGTAAACCACGTTCACACAAAGGTAAAACAATTGCCCAATACTGATACAATTTTCTCCACCCCTGAATCATTACTGTTTTATACATATTGATAGATGAAACTTTTCAGTACTTATAAATGGTAATTTCTCCTTTTTGTTTAACATATATTTTAGAAAAACTGGGGTATAACATAACAGTTACTACTTACAATAAGGAAGCAGGCACCCAGCATTACAGCTTTCACTTTAACATCAAGGTCCATTGGAAATTGTACTCCAAAGTTATCTGCATTAGTATATGCTTCTCTTAGAATTCCACCCCACTGCTTAGTAATCATCCCAACTTCAGAATTTCCATCAAGAGACAAAACCTGCACACACACAAAACATTAAAAAAAATCAACACAGATTAAACTGAAAATATACAGTTTCTGTCAAGTTTATCACAAAATTTAGTAGCAATTTGCCACTGGCAAATGAACATCCTGTGAGAATGTTTGTTTTATCTAAACGCATTTATCTACCAAATTTATTTCATGAAAGTTATTTTAGACTTAATCATTTAATTCTATAGATTTGTTACCTATGCCTGTGTACTCAAATTGTATTTAACATTAGTTTGCATATTTTACCACTTAAGTGTAAAATTATACTAGTGTTCTTTAAATAAAAAGCTATGGTTTCATTCCAAAGTTTGGTACCTTAAAATTAACATCAGCACAACATCTGCAACCACAGCATGGACCCTGTATTTTTAGAACAGGTTCTCTGTTTTCATTTTGTATCGTGAATTTAGGGATAAATGGATGCCAGTTCTGTACAACATAACCAATAGGCGTTCCTGGTGGTGCATGTACTTCCAGCTATGAAATAGAAGAAAAATAGTTTATTAGCTTCAACAGTGACAAGACCACTTCACAGCCAAGGTGCAGTATGCCTATTTTCTCTACATCATATTCTGACACCATGTTATACTTGATGGAGAGCTGAACAAACAGACTGGAAAGACTTGAGAAGTCATATGTTTTCTACCTCTAAAATGCTAGAGCACAATATATCATAATATAGAATATATCAAGTATCAGGCGCCGCCGAGAGTGGCAGCCTTTGCAGCAGCTCCGTGTACGACTTTATTTTTCTACCTTTTATTTTTCTCTTTTTTATTATTTTTTTATTGATCACTCCCAGTTCTTTTATGTGGATTCGTTCCCTGGACACTCTTTTGTGAATTTCCCCTTGGGATTAATAAAGTATCTGTCTATCTGTCTGTCTATCTATCTATATCAGACTTAACTGATCTTCACATTAGTACCATGGGATTATACACCCTGTATGGACACTGATGATTTGTTAGCATTGGAAATTAACATGTATGCCCATATCCATAGACATTAAAGAAGAGCCCTCTTTGATTTCAACAGTGGAGTATAGAAGAGTATTATTCAAGAATGTTGCCATTTATTCCTTTTAGAAAAATACTCATTCTACTCATACATCCTGTCCAGGCAGAATTGGCACAACCCAAGATTTATCACTCACTCTTATTTGTTTCCTTGAGCTATGCAAAGTTAATAGCAGTCAGAAAAACCAGAGATATGCCCTTTTTTTTTTTTTTTTTTTTTTAAATAACACTGACATCAATTCATTTCAAAGAAAGACTAAAAACAGTAGTAGAGAGAATGGGTACATTAACACTATAATTCCTGAAGCCTACAAAAAAACTCTTAACCCTTTGAAGCACATAAGAGAAGTACACATCAGGTGATATTAATTTGTGGAAAAATATATGCAAACAAGCTAATAGAATCAATTTATTCCATTTTTAGAAGTGACATATGCATAATGTCATTAAAAAATTATGGGACGTATTTGTCCCTATATGCGCCAAGGTCATGCTTCCAGTTATTACTTGTTATGAAAATCAACAAAACAGTTTCTGTCAGATATATAACATAAATGAACATCACACACTATACATACATTGTCAGTTCTGTTTTCAATTTTCTTTTGTGCACAGTAATAACATCTTTTGCGTTTTTCTGTCTTTTTCATGGCATGTTCTGGTTTGCGAGGGTTTGTTGCCATTTGTGTACGCCTTTGTGTTTGGATATTTGTCGGAATACTTCTCTGTCTGCAGGAGAAATCAGATATCGGTGAACGTGCCAATGCTGCCCGAAATTCAATCCGCTTCATCGGAGTGTCATGGAAATGGTATATTTCATTGATCTTCAGATAAATTATATATGCATTATTCACAGAAATGTCAACCAAATCAAAGAAGATGCGAATGTAATATTTTATTCTGGCTTTCCCGTCAACTTCATATGTCACCTTTGTCTGGGCCATAAACCCATATGTTGATTACATTTCTGAATTACCAAAGGGCAACGGACATCTACTTTATTAGGTGATCCTGCTACTCGTCTCTTCACAGTGATAGTAGGAATTGGCGAAATGAAGTTGCTCAATATCACAACACTTCTGCGGTCATTCCATTTCACACAGGCAATGCCACGACTGGAAGCAGCAGAAATGTCCCCTCTTTTCATGTTTTTATCAATTGGCAGGCAGTTCGGCATATTTCTCCGATTCGCACGAACCGTTCCACAAGCTCGTATGTCCTTTTCTGCAAGGATGTACTGCAAATTCTGAGAGTTGAAGAAATGATCAAAAATACTTGGCATCCTGTTCTGGGTAATGATTCAGTAAGGTGCAAGATTACTGACTCTCCCAAATTATGTTCCACATGCTGTGCTTTCTTGCCAAGATATGGTTCAAATTGATATAAATATCCAGTACGAGCATCACATCTGCACCACATTTTGAAGCCCCATTTTATTGGTTTGCCTTTTACATATTGGCGCATAATATTGTGGCCTTTGAATTTGATCACATGTTCATTTATGGACTGTTCCTCACTTATGCTGAGTATGTCCTGAAAGGCTGCATTGGAATGAACAATAAGTGGGTGCACTTTCCATGCTCGATCATAAGGATCATGCCAACCATTGTTATCAATAAAATGCAGAGCTGCTCGAACAGCCTCGAATCACTGCAAAGGCATAACTTGAGCAATATATGGCACTGCCATGTCGGGTTGTGTGGACCAGTAGGACCGTAATGATGGCAGAACATGGTAACTCATGACCAAATTCATACCAATAAATGCCTTCATCTCGGCAGGTTCAATGGAGAAAGTGTTTCCTTTCTGTTGCATATATACGAATACTTTCTGGAACCAGTACTTCTTCGACAAGCTTGTCAAATTGCACAGCTGCTTGAAATATTTGCAGGGGCGCTGGCATTGCATCCAAAGTTTCTGAATCTGAGATTTTGTCTATGTTAACTTGTCCATAAGCCTGTGGTTTCTTGTCGTCTCTGAACAGAAAAGGTCTATATGACTTGCACCATGTGAAAGTTATAGGTGGACGTTCTTCAGGCACAGCACCTGTAGCAGAAGACGGAGAGGAGTTATTTGTGTCTGGCATTGTTTCAACAGCTGACCTCATCCGCTTTGGACGGTGACCAGAAGGACCAGGAACAGCAGGTTCCGGAGAAGTAACTGCGGAAGCATTGTCACTTCCCGAATTTTTGTCATTCACTGGTGGTTCAATAATTACATCTGTTCCAATCTCATCAGCATCACCTTCCAAAAATTCTTGATCTTCTGTATCAATTACCAAGTTAGTCTCATCCCCGCTGTCATCAGCATTCAAATATTGGATAATTTCGTCATCATCAATATGGAAGTGTCATGCCATAACGGAATCTGAAGTAGAATGAGTGAATCACACCGCTATATCTAATCGACACATGCAGCACATTGGGACAAATGTGTCCCTTCAAAGAATATCATGTAATGTTATATGTATGTACACATATTTTGCAACTTTACATTGATTTTTAGCATCTACACAAATGAATTCATAAATCTGACTGAAAAAAGATTAGAAGTAAATTTTATATTTTAAAAAAACTCACCTGAAATATCTAGCACGGCACACCCGAAAAACGAGCACTGTTTATTTGTCACGAAATGGTGGCTTGAAGCACGTGGACAATATAAAGGACCTTTTGCAGTGGTCTGACACCTGTTGGATCCATTACAAAATATTTTGCATCATTGTGTGTGTAAATAAACTACAGGCATGCATTTTAATATTTGTCCCGTATGCTTCAAAGGGTTAATCCCTTTGCACCTCTCCATCAGTGCCTTTTGTTTTGTAAATGTGTATATCAGCACAAGCAGCCTGCTGTCCCATCCCCTGCCTTAATGGAACTCAACTTTTTGTCAATTAGGGGCAGCCGAAGGGACCAATGGAGCGCGAAAACACACCGGAACGGGGTTTAAGGCAGCATAATAATGCTTTTCTCTTTTCATCACTAGAAAAAAAGAAAGAAAAACATCCTGCACCTAGAATTCCACGGCAGAAAACATTGCTCCGTCCCATGAAGAAACTTCCATGTTTTCGTCCGTCCAGCTCTGACGACATCATTTCCCATTGCCCTCCCAATCACCTCACCTTCTACTTACGTCACCCCTTCCTTCCACCTACTTCCGGTTCAAATCATATCAATTGCTCTGTTTGTATGAACTCATTTGTCGACTGTTATTTCAGTGCATATGGACTTGCTTGGTACTACAGTACACTGGGACGGTTCCTCAACCCTTAACCTGTTTTCCTCTCACATTTATTTCTTCACAGATTGGCGGGATTCTGTTTGCAACATGTCAGAAGAACAGGACCTAAATACCGTGTTGGGGTTGATCATAACGGAGATGCGCTCCATGAAGGTCAAGCTCGGAGAGACACGAACAAAGCTTGCAGAGGCACGGATCTTGGCAGCAGACGTGGTAAAGCTAGAGGTTACGCAGCCTCCCCCCTCCAAAGCACCCCCCCCCCCCAATTTGGTACCTTTTTCTGCATCAGTGAGTCCTATATCTTAGTTTTTGAGAGAGTAGCCACTCGAAACCAATGGCCAAGGGCAGACTGGGCGCACATACTCACACTGTACCTCAAGGGTGACGCGCCAATTATGACACTGTGAGGGCCAAAATATCGCTACGGACCTGGAGGCGAGAGACTGGTGGCATTGGAAATTCAATCTGAACTGGCCAGCGATGGCCCAAGCATTTGACATCTGGGGTAAGATGAGCTGTTGGTTACGTCCGGACGTAAACAACGCGAGGCAGGTGGTGGAGCAGCTTGCCTACGAAGCCCTAGTTAATGCCATGCCAGACCACTTCGCCCAGCAGGTCCGAAGGCATCCTTACAAGTACATGAACTCCCTCATGGAGGTGACTGAAAGACAACAGGTGGTTGCCGACTTTGGGGGGTTCAGAATGGTCTACTTGTGGAACCCGACAGGTACATGTCGCTATTTCCAAGCCAACCTGTTGCACCTCAGAACCTCTGGCTAAACCTAAACAGAAAGTACTTAGTCTTCCCCGTTGTTTCAAGTGAGGGGAGCTAGGACACATCACCACCGCTTGTCCGCTGACCGTACAATCAATGGACTGTAACTGGGCAAAAGGAAAAAGGTATTGTGTGCTGTCTAACCCCTTATCCGTACCTTATGCAGCAGTGGTCTCTGTGAATGAACAGTGGGTGATTGCTATGCTAGATTCCGGCCGTTTTATCTTACCGCGACAATTCTTGAGAACCAAAACCAGTGTGGCTTGTATGCATGGGGAGACCAGATATTATAAGTCCGCCAAAGCTTTTATAACTTGGTAGGGCATTCCAAAAAAATTGGTGGTTGCAGTACTGCCTGATCCTCCTTACCCAGTTATATTGGGACAAGAACAGCGGTATAGATACTACTACCACTAGTTTGCCCGGGTTGGGCCTTGTAATGGATAAGCCTCTTGCTGAACAGGCTGCCCACACACTGTGTTTACTGGCGACTAAAGAGGATGCCGAGTTTCAAGACCCCGAGTCCACATTTCCGGCACTCAACCTTGAATCAACCCCAGGCGAGGTCACGGGACTCGAGGACCCACCTCTTAAGGTCAGCCCCGATCCCTTATCGGCATTAAATATCCGGTTTAGATCTACGGTTGCTTCATTCAAAAGGGAACAGTGGAATGATGATTCACTAAAGTTTGCCAGAAATGCAATAATTTCTGTTGATGGGCAATCCACATCTAATCCCATACCACTGGGACCCTACTTTGTATTGCAAAATGATCCGTTTTATTGTGTAGTGGAGCATGAGGGCAAGGTCCCGAGAACCATTTGGCGGGAGGTCTGCAAGCTAGCACATGCTCACCTCCTATGCGTCCATTTGAGAGCCGAGAAAACAACAGAGAGGATTAAACTCAGATTCTTTTGGACTGGGATAAACAAGGAGGTCCGCCGATTTTGTTATTCCTGCCCGGAATGATATCTTCGACAGAAATCCCGGAGGAACAGAGCTCCTCTTATCCCTCTCTCCTTAACCAATATTCCCTTTGCGAGAATCGGTATAGATCTCGAGGGCCTCCTGGGACCCTTGGCAAGAGGTCGCAAATACATATTAGTGATGGTGGATTATGCTACCCGATTCCTAGAAGCTGTCCCTTTGCGTACAGCCAGCTCAAAAAATAATTAATTTGACGCTTACCCGATGCCCAGAGTAGACTAACTCCTTGATAGGCTAGGGAATGCACAATACTTGACTACTCTTGACATGACGAAGGGATACTGGCAAATTCACTTAACGGAGTCTGTAAAAGAGAAGACCGCATTTAGCACTAGTGGACACTGGCAGTATAAAGTCCTTCTATTTGGATTGCACGAGGCACCAGCAACCTTCCAGTGTCTGGTAGATAGAGTGCTAAAGCTCCACAATGCCCAATTTGTGCTGCAGGTTAATACCGTCTTGTTGACACTCGTCAGAGCCAGACTGCAAAACATTTCTTCGGGTTAAACAAGGCCAAATATTTAGGCTATCTAGTGGGCAGGGGGACGATTAAACCCCAGTCTTCTAAAGTAGAAGCCATCATCAACTGGCCCCGTCCGATATCCAAGCAGCAAGTACAAGCTTTTCTCAGTTTAGCGAGTTACTACAGCTGGTTTGTTCCTCCTTTTTCGGAAAGAGCTGCACCCTTGACTAATCTTACAAAGAAAAGGTCCCCTCTTCACATGGTGTGGGATAATTAAACAGAACTTGCATTTTGTAACTTAAAGTAGGCCCTTACTTCGGCACCTACTGTATATTAAAAACTCCTGACTTCTGTTCTCCTTTTATCCTCCAGAACGACACTTCGAACACAGGTCTCGGTGCCGTGCTGAGCCAGGGCATCAATGGTGCCGAACACCCCGTGATGTACCTGAGCTGGAAACTGCTTGACTGAGAGACCAGGTATCCGGCGATAGAACGGGAGGCCCTGAGGATTAAGTGGTCAGTGACCCAGCTGCAATACTACCTCTTGGGCCGAGAATTCACCCTGATCACCGACCATGCTGTTCTACAGTAGATGGCTGTGCATAAGGAGTTGAATCCTTGGGTCACTAGATGGTTTTTGGATCTGCAGCCGTATAAGTTCAATGTCACTTATCGCCAAGGTACTCTCCAGGCTAATGCCAATGCCCTTTCTCGGATAGTTGACCTCTCAGTTCGGTTTGGGTCTGAGCAGGATGGCTTTAGCACACACGTGCACTTAGGGGGCAGCCGAAGGGCCCAAAAGACACGTGAACACACACCAGAGCGGTGTTTAAGGCAGCGTATTAATGCTTTTCTCTTTTCATCATCACTTTTCTCTTTTCATCACTAGAAAAAAGGAAGAAAAACATCCCGCACCATGAATTCCATGCCAGAAAACATCACTCTATCCCATGAAGGAACTTCTGTGTTTTTGTCAGTTCAGCTCTGATGTCATTTCCCGTTGCCCTCCAATGACATCACCTCCGTCACCTTCTAGTTACGTCACCCCTTCCTTCTGCCTACTTCATATTATATATATATATATATATATATATATATATATATATATATATATATATATATATATATATATATATATAATTTGCTAGAGAAATGGTGGAAAATACATTTTTTAATTAAGCCTTGTTTCAAATAGGTACATTATGGAGAAATTAAACAAGCTCGTGACAGCTTGTAATTAGGAGAAGCATTTTATTTTATGCCATATGTATTATGGATACATATTTTTGTACATATTTTATTAAAGTATGTATTTTAAGGAAATTTTGTTTATTTTAGTATGTTTATGGTCACTGAGTAATAAGCCTACAGAATTTCATTTTATTAATAAAAAATGAACAGTTAACACCTGTAGTCGATAATTATAATTTAATTATAATTTTTATAAACTAATTATAAAAAATACACTTTGATATAGAACATAAGGTTTCTATGCGCCTGGTTATGCAGGAGTTTAGCGTAAAAAGTGTTTTAAAGGGATAAAGGAAAAAAAATAATCAGAAGCAGTATCAGAATTGTGGATCAAGAAACATAGAAATCGGTGATTGGTATTTGCCTTTAAAAAAAAAAAAAAAAAAAAAAAAAAAGACTTCTGAAAGTCTATCTCAACTCTCAACAAAATAAAAGAAACAAACTTTTAGTGAAAAAGATTATAGACTTTGAATAGCTCTTCTTTATTACAGTTTCCTTTACTGTTAGTAACATGGTGAAAGATGAAAAACTAATTCTGTATGACAACCCTGCTAAAAATCATGACAACGCTCTTGTCTACTAGAGCACTGCAAATGTGCAGAACTCACTACTGATTTATTTCTCCAAGTTTGCTTTTTTACTCAGCTCAAGTACAATAAACTACCAAAATTTTCTTTATCAAATAGCAATTACTCACATCTTATCCCATCTTTGTGGTAGCTGTTTCAATTTTGCAGTTTCATCCTGGCTGCAAAGTAAAGTGTTACTCAATTTTTTTTTGTGTGTGAGATTATTTGTTGCATTTTACACACACACACATTTCTATATTAACAATGCCACCAAAGTGTCCCCACACATCACATTTACTTTAGGATTATTAGTTACTTGATATTTTCCTATTTCCTAATTTATTCTTCATGATATCAGGTATTTTATTTGGATAATGCATCTGACAGTGTCATAGAGACAAATGGATTTCTTATCAGAGACCACGGTGAAGTGTGCTATTAATCCACCCAAGCTGGTAGAAGCAGTTACGAGCTGTATGTACTGTAGCTTCCATTATCAATTAAGTTTTCCTGTTACTGAGTCAAAGTGAAGCAAAACATTATAGACAAGAACAATAACCTGTTTCATGTACAATTTTTAAAAAAAGGCAACTAAACACACAGACATTCTCCTATATATAACCTTTTTGAAAAACATTTAGGAATGTGTGACACTTTACCTCCTGAGGACAGCAAGGACAGCAAAATCCTCCACATCTGAGAGGTCTCCTTACTTCAATTACCTCTTGGTTAAAATTATCCATAATCTTTATCACAAAAGAACGTAGAGGTCCACAACAGCATCTGTTGCAAAAGTCATTTTCTTCAGCAGCAAAAAAAATTTTTTGCCCAAGGCTGTTTTTAATCTCATATTTATTATTGAACTGAAGACCAAAAATGACTGAAATGAGAAATAAAAAAAAAGTCCTTTTTAATAGAAATGTTAGATTTTCAGTTTTAGAACCTAATTTTTTATGATTATAAAGAAATTGATTATTGACAGTTAATGTTTATGAGGATATTATTTTTACAACTTCATGTAAACTAACTACTGTATATTCTCCTGAAAAGAGTTGATGAATATATGCTTCAGTTACCTTCTGCGAGTTCTATCTGCTGATGAATAAGCACTTGGTCAATCTGTAGAAAACAAATAAATAAGACAAAAATTAGGAAAATGAATAGGTAAGCAAGTTTTGATTGTTTGTATATTAACTTAATGTACCAGGATGCCAAAAAGCCTAAATCTTTTATATTCTAACAGTGCTTCCTGGAATTTGTTTTTTTTTTTTTATTTCTGTTTGTGAAAGAAGCAGTTTGACCAGAGATTCATGGGGATCTGATGTTACAAATAAAACTTGTTAATTTGACCTGATGAAAGGAATTTGCAGTATAAGTATGGATTTTCTTTTATCACCATCTTCTAAGATCATGGCTGCTCATTCTACCCATGAACCTCCTTAGTCAGATCAGCTTTCAAGTTAGCCTCAGACATAATAAAAGAGGGACTTGATGCTCAAAACAGGAACCTAATGATATGAGACTCACAAAGCCACTCCACACCACTGCATGAGAAGCCTTATTTCTAAGTTGGACTATCCCTATGTCACCCTTCAGTTTTCATGAAAACAGGTGCAACTGCTTTTTGAGCAATGCTAGAAAACAGCATACCAAACCGTATGCCAAGTCAGTTTTATTTATCTAGGTACAGCTATATGTTCTGGCTTTCCCCAGGTATTCCTGCAAATGTGCACTGTAAATTAAAATGAGAAAAATTGTGTTTAAACTAAATACAAATTCATTATGAGATCTTACTCAACTTTGGGTTTATGACTACTAGTTAGTGAAGTACATCTTTGAATAAGACAGTAGCATTGCGATGGTGGTGTAATGGTGAGAGATTACGCTTGTGAATTTATATTTTTCATATGAACATTCGAATCTGAATTATTGGCTAATTTGACATATACAAAGCTGAAAGGACTAATAGGATGGACTACTTGCTTGCTCACCACTGGCATTCATTTCAAACCGCTACAAATTTAAAAACCAGTATATATATTTCAACCTTTTTAATTAGTTTGTTAAAATATATTTATTCTTCAACCAATTAAAAGATTCAGACATTTAGGAAAACATGTACATTTAATAAATCCTAGGGTGTTCTCAGAGGCATGTACCTTTTTCACTTGGCCCTATACAGACACTCCTCATTTAACGACTGAGTTCCATTCTTACGACTAGGTCGTTAACCAAATTGGTCAATAAGCAAGGAGCTGCCCCTTACAAATATTTCAAGCATAAGGCATGCTGCCATTTGTGTCAACCATCTGATATGAGATGATTGATGCTGAGACGCTGCTCTGCTGTTTGGGTCAACCATCTGATGTGGGATAAGATGCTTGATGCTGAGATACCGCCCTGCCGTTTGTGTCAACCATTTGATGTGGAATGAGAGGCTTGATGCCGAGATGCTGCTATGCTGTAAGTGTCAAGCATCTCATCTTGCATCAGGTGGTTGATACAAAGACACCTCACTGCTGTTTGTGTCAACCATCTGATGCGAGATGAGCTGCTTGATGCTGAGAAGCCACGCTGCCATTTTCACGACCAAAGTTCTAGTACAGTGTACAATACCAAATGGTTGGAGAGCTGGTTGTAAGTCTGCACGGTCATTAAACAGGTTGGAGATTGAGGAGTGTCTGTATTCATATTACCTGAATGTTCACGCCTTTATACTATTAAGTGTACTACCAAGAAAAGAGACCAGAATGTACTGTCTGTTTTGTAAATTTCCTTGAATAAAGGCGTCGACCAAATATTGCTTTCTCTGCTATACATACAGTATGCTGTATACATACATCAGCCACTTTATTAGGTACACCTGTTCAACAGGTTGTTATTACAAATTTCTAATCAGTCAACTCAATGCATTTAAGCATGCAGACACTGTCAAGGTGACCTGCTGAAGTTCAAACCGAGCGTCATTACATGGGGAAGAAAGGTGATGAAAGTGACTTTGAAGGTGGCATAATTGTTGGTGCCAGATGGGCTGGTCTGAGTATTTCAGAAACTGCTAATCTACTGGGATTTTTACAAACAAACAATCTAGAGTTTACAGAGAATGGTCCAAAAAAGGGAAAATATCCAGTGAGTCTCATTCTCTGGGCCCTGTTTATGCCAGAGGTCAGAGGAGAATGGCCAGACTGGTTTGAGTTGATAGAAAGGCAGCAGTAACTCAAATAACCACTTGTTACAACCGAGGTATGCTGAAGAGCATCTCTGAATGCACAACACATTGAACCTTGAAGAGAAAGGGCTATAACAGCAGAACAGAACCAAAATTGGACAACAGAAGACTGAAAAAACGTTGCTTGGTCTGATCAATCTTGATTTCAGCTACAATATTTCGATGGTAGGGTCAGAATTTGGAGTCAACAACAAGAAAGCATGGATCTATCCCACCCTGTATCAACAGTTCAGGCTGATAGTAGTGGTGGGAGATGTTTTCTTGTCGAACTCTGGGCCAAGCATTTTTTAAATATCACAGCCCGAGTATTGTTGCTGACCATGTCCATCCCTTTATGATTGCAGTTTACTCATGTTCACATGGCACTACTTCCATCAGGATAACGCACAATGTTTCAAAGCTCAAATGATCTCAAACTGGTTTCTTGAACATGACAATGATTTCAATGCACTCAAATGGCCTACATTAACAAGATCTCAATCCAATAGAGTAGCTTTGGGACATGGTGGAACAAGAGATTTGCATAATGGATGTACAGCCGACAAATCTGCAGCAACTGCATGATACTATCATGTCAATATGGACCAAAATCTCCGAGGAATGTTTCCACCACCTTGTTGAATCTACGCCACAAAGACTTACAGCAGTTATGAAGGCAAAAGTGTGTCCACCCCGGGACTAGAAATGTGTACCTAATAAAGTAGCTGGAGAGTGTATAATAGTGTCAACTTCAACCTGTCATGTTACTGTACCTGAGTCAAATATTCAAGTCCAGGAGGGCAACCTATTGGTCTTGATGGAGCAGGCATAAAGCCAGAAGGTGGAGCCACGTATCCTGATAAAAACAAAATACATATACAACACATTAGATAATACTTGTTACCTACTGTCAGATCAAGTTAAATAACATCTACATGAAGTTAAATAAAACTTTAAAATATGTTCAACTAGTACTTCAGCATATGGTTAACAGTAATGCTTGGTATGAAGCATTATTTTTTCTTTTAAATAACTGCAATGGAATATATTTGACTGTATTTAACCCCTCATAAGTGGAAATAAATGCATGTTTAGGATTTTTAAATCTTAAATCTCCAAATATAGTTAAAATACTAGGGGGCTTTGCTCCCTGCTCGCTTCGCTTGCCCACACCAATGCCCCCTCCCCCCCACCTGCACTACAGAGGGAGGCTGAACGCACCCCAAGGAGACGCAGTCGCTCCTCTGAAACCCTTCTTAAATGGTGATACAATGGGAAACAAATACAGTTTTTGTTTTTTTAACCTCCTCTTTGTTTGATCAGCTGCGTGCTTGCTGCTATGCAGCATGACCTGCATCTCGTGCAGCGCTTTGAACGTTTAAAAGCCTGTACAGCAGCTGCCTTTTTGTCTCACTGCCTTGTCTCTCTTCTCCCCCACATATCCTTAAAACACTATTCGACCTCTTTTCGCTGTTCCGTTATTTCACTGAATAATAATTTCCATTTGTTTGCACTAATGCGATCTTTACTATCATTTTTTTTTAAGACTTTCGAGTTTTCCTACTTCCATTACCTCTAACCTACTCTGCATGTGTATTGCGCCAACATTTTTGAATTTTTTACGATGTTCTTCTTTGTCATCTACTCTTTGTCTCTCTTTCTCCGGCCCCGGGCATGGTTAAATCTGTTGGCACAAAGACGAGTCTCGCGGGACGTGAAAGTGTTTTTCTGAGAATGTCATGTCTCATCTCCCTGAACAGGTCTCGGCCCAAGTTTTTTTATTTAATAGAGAGATTTAAATATAATCTACTAGTCAACCCGCGGCGTAGCATACGCTGCATAATTATGTATTGATGGGTGAACACTTCCTGAAAGACACAGTTGTCCAAATGGGGTTGGTTTTGAGGATACGACTGTAGGTTAATGAAAAGATGTAACTCTGGAGAGGGCAATATACAATACAGCGTTTTACACGCTGCATACAGCGATTCACATAGAAGTATAGACACTGCTAAGACCATGGAATACCCCTCGCAAACTGGTTTACACGCTGCATACAGCGATTCACATCTGCGACAAACAAATTGTTTTACACGCTGCATACAGCGATTCACATCCGTGACAAATATGATTCTTCTTAGATGGTGCTGTCGCATCCACCCTCGCTCTCGAAGCATACACACTGCCTGGTCATGTGCCTGCTCGCAAGAGCAACTAACAGAGACCCGCCCACCAACTGTAAGACCATGGGATACCCCTCGCAAACTGTTCTACACGCCGCATACAGTGATTCACATCTGTGACAAACAAACTTTTACACGCTGCATACAGCAATTCACATGATTTTTCTTAGATGGTCCCATCGCGTCCACCCATGCACTCGAAGCATACACACTGCCTGGTCATGTGCCCGGTCGCAAGAGCAACTGACAGAGACCCGCCCACCAACTCTAAGACCATGGCAATATACAATACAGCGTTTTACACGCTGCATACAGCGATTCACATCAAAGTATAGACACTGCTAAGACCATGGGATACCCCTCGGAAACTGTTTTACACGCTGCATACAACGATTCACATCCATGACAAACATGCCTCTTCTTAGATAGTCGTGCCACGTCCACCCTCATTCTCGAAGCATACACACCGCCTGGTCATGTGCCCGCTCACAAGAGAAACTCACAGAGACCCGCCCACTAACTCTAAGACCATGGCGTGTAAAACAGTTTGCGATGGTGGACGCGGTCGTGCGTCATAACCGAATAAAATACAGTGGAACCTTGGTTCACGACCATAATTCGTTCCAAAACTCTGGTTGTAAACCGATTTGGTCGTGAACCGAAGCAATTTCTCCCATAAGATTGAATGTAAATACAATTTATCAGTTCCAGACTGTACGAACTGTATGCAAATGTATATTTTAAGTTTTTAGGCACAAATATAGTTAATTAAACCATAGAATGCACAGCGTAATAGTATACTAAATGTAAAAACATTGAATAACACTGAGAAAACCTTGAACAACAGAGAAAACTAACACTGCAATAGTTTGTGCTATAGCGCTACCAACCACTGGCTAAAAACTTTTTTTTTTTTAATGAGTTTTAAGCACAGGGAAAAAATGAACGTTTGAAAAAATCCGAAATTTAATAAACTACCAAGAAAAGTAACATTGCAACAATGCACACTACGAACCGATCGCTGTAAACAGAAGTGAAAACAAAATCAAGCCCAGTGCATTCTTTAACTGCCTTCCTACCTTACGAGTCCAGCCCCCTCTCTCTCGCGCTGCCTGTGTTTATGCGAGGCTCTCTCTCGCGCTGCCTGTGTGTGTGTGCGTCTGTCTCTCTCTGGCGCTGCCTGTGTGTGTGCGCGGCTCTCTCTCTCGGGCTGCCTGTGTGTGTGCGCGGCTCTCTCTCGGGCTGGCTGCCTGTGTGTGCCTCTGTCTCTCTCTGGCGCTGCCTGTGTGTGTGCGCGGCTCTCTCTCTCTCGGGTTGCCTGTGTGTGTGCGCGGCTCTCTCTCTCAGGCTGCCTGTGCGTGTGCACAGCTCTCTCTCAGGCTGCCTGTGTGTGTGCCTCTGTCTCTCTCTGGCGCTGCCTGTGTGCGTGCGCGGCTCTCTCTCGGGCTGGCTGCCTGTGTGTGCCTCTGTCTCTCTCTGGCGCTGCCTGTGTGTGCGCGTGGCTCTCTCTCTAGGGTTGCCTGTGTGTATGCCTCTGTCTCTCTCTGGCGCTGCCTGTATGTGTGCCTCTGTCCCTCTCTGGCGCTGCCCGTGTGTGTGCGTGGCTCTCTCTCGCGCTGCCTGTGTGTGTGCCTCTGTCTCTCTCTGGCGCTGCCTCTGTGTGAACCGAGGTTCCAATGAGGTTGACTAATGAAAAGTCAACGTGGCTCAGAGGTGCATGTGGAGTCTAGCAGAGACAAACGTGAATGACGCCGGTGTTGTGAGTTGCTGCGTCCGAGTTGGTGGGCGTGGCTCGGCGAGTTGTCGTCGTATCCAATGACGCTGTGTTTTGTGAGTTGCTGCGTCCGAGTTGGTGGGCGTGGCTCTGCGAGTTTTTGTCGTATCTAATGGTCTTACAGTTGGTGGGCGTGGCTTTCTTGCGTGCTTTCCATTGGTGGCTACTTGTCGGCGGCTTAGTGAATTATATATATATAGATAGTAAAATACTGAACAACAACATTAACAGGCTTTACAGTGCCTCAGACCAAAATAGGATGCATACTCTAAAACTGTAATAAAGTATCTATATTGTTTTCATAACAACTTATAGTCGCTTTTTTGTCTGTTAATAATGCAAAGAATCTATCAGCTAACCAAAACATAAATGGCATGCATGGATTCAAATGTAATAGAGGCCAAAAGTCTCCTTTGCTTCTCAGCAGATCTCACTTTCCACCTAGCAAAGTACATGTTCATTTTCATTCATGTACTGGCAAAAGGCTTCTAATTTCACCTTCCCTGTCTTGCAGCTTTAAGGCAAATGTACACTGTCTTCTACAGGTCTCCCTTCAGCTAGATACTCACTTGGTACAGATAGTTTTAAAAAAAAAAAAAAAAAAAAAAAAAGCTTCGATCATATTTTAAAACTGATAATGCAGAAGTTATTCTAGTTGTGGACTTTCTTCAATATGGTTCTGTGCAATACATCCCGTGTATAGCCACATATAAGTTGGGTCTTAAAACCAGAAAAATCAGACCCTGACTTATATTCCCATTTAAAAATACAACACTTTTTTTTTTTTTTTTTTTACATATTCCTGCTTCCTCCAATCTCGCACCATTTTCTCAGACACATCGAATTTTGTTGCAGCAGTGCAGTTACCAATTTCTTTCGCCACTTCAACGACTTTTAATTTATAACCAGCTTCATATTTTCTTCTGATCAAACACTCCATCGTAGATAAAGGACACTCTTACAATAAAAGGTATATGAGGGTGTGAGATACAAAAAACACAAAACAGTGCAAACGTCGCTTCGGAATAGTTCAGGTATTACTGTGTGGTCATGTAGGCAGAATACATAGGAAAAAAAAGGCAGTGTGCTCCGGGGTCACTCTCTCAGGTAGGCGTTAGCATATCATAATCTCTTGGACCAATAGCGTGAGTTTTCCATATTTGACTTGTATAGCCGACATTATAAAATATCAGAAATTACACGGTAAACGTTATGTTGTGATGAAGGTAAGCGGTTTCTTTGTAAATATATGGATGACATTTGACTAACAGACCTCCACCAGAACTGAAATATTTTAAAGGTGTTTTCTCACATAATGTGTAACATACAAACCTTTGAGGTTTTTCACCCAGAGACTGACTCCCCAGCTGGAGAAATGTGTAGGAAATATGGCCCAGGAATCAATGGCATGCATATTAATTGAAATGAAGTAACTGAAGCAGTAAAACAAGGCACAAAGAATTTACATTGGCCATTAGAAGGAACCTATGATTTAGAACATGTTAAGTATCTTGACCCCTCCTTTAACCGTCACCTTATCGTGGTGGAGGGGTTTGCGTGTCCCAATGATCCTAGGAGCTCTGTTGTCCGGGGCTTTATGCCCCTGGTAGGGCCACCCAAGGCAAACTGGTCCTAGGTGAGGGATGAGACAAAGAGCGGTTAAACAAACCTCCTATGAAGAAAAACAATTTTGGATGGCGCTTTCCCTTGCCCGGACGCGGGTCACCGGGGCCCCACTCTGGAGCCAGGCCTGGAGGTGGGGCTCAATGGCGAGCGCCTGGTGGCCGGGCCTGCACCCATGGGGCTCGGCCGGGCACAGCCCGAAGAGGCAACGTGGGTCCCCCTTCCCATGGGCTCACCACCTATGGGAGGGGCCAAGGAGGTCGGGTGCAGTGTGAGTTGGGTGGTGGCCGAAGGCGGGGACCTTGGCGGTCCGATCCTCGGCTACAGAAACTGGCTCTTGGGACGTGGAATGTCACCTCTCTGAAGGGGAAGGAGCCTGAGCTAGTGCGCGAAGTTGAGAGGTTCCGGCTAGATATAGTCGGACTCACCTCGACGCACAGCTTGGACTCTGGAACCAATCTCCTTGAGAGGGGCTGGACTCTGTACCACTCTGGAGTTGCCCCCGGTGAGAGGCGCCGAGCAGGTGTGGGTATACTTATTGCCCCCCAACTTGGAGCCTGTACATTGGGGTTTACCCCGGTGGACGAGAGGGTAGCCTCCCTTCGCCTTTGGGTGGGGGGACGGGTCCTAACTGTTGTTTGTGCGTATGCACCGAACAGCAGTTCAGAGTACCCACCCTTTTTGGAGTCCCTGGAGGGGGTGCTAGAGGGCATACCTTCTGGGGACTCCCTCGTTCTGCTGGGAGACTTCAATGCTCACGTGGGCAATGACAGTGAGACCTGGAAGGGCGTGATTGGGAGGAATGGCCCCCCCGATCAGAACCCGAGTGGTGTTTTGTTATTGCACTTCTGTGCTTGTCACGGATTGTCCATAACGAACACCATGTTCAAGCATAGGGGTGTTCATATGTGCACTTGGCACCAGGACACCCTAGGCCTCAGTTCGATGATCGACTTTGTGCTCGTGTCGTCGGACTTGCGGCCACATGTCTTGGACACTCGGGTGAAGAGAGGGGCGGAGCTGTCAACTGATCACCACCTGGTGGTGAGTTGGCTTCGATGGTGGGGGAGGATGCCGGTCAGGCGTGGTAGGCCCAAACGTGTTGTGAGGGTCTGCTGGGAACGTCTGGCAGAGCCCCCTGTCAGAAGTAGCTTCAACTCCCACCTCCGGCAGAACTTCGACCACATCCCGAGGGAGGTGGGGGACATTGAGTCCGAATGGGCCATGTTCCGTGCCTCTATTGTTGAGGCAGCTGACCGGAGCTGTGGCCGTAAGGTGGTCGGTGCCTGTCGTGGCGGCAATCCCCGAACCCGTTGGTGGACACCGGCGGTGAAGGATACCGTCAAGCTGAAGAAGGAGTCCTACAGGACCCTTTTGTCCTGTGGGACCCCGGAGGCAGCTGATAGGTACCGGCAGGCCAAGCGTAATGTGGCTTTGGTGGTTGCTGAGGCAAAAACTCGGGCGTGGGAGGAGTTTGGGGAGGCCATGGAGAACGACTTTCGGACGGCTTCGAGGAGATTCTGGTCCACCATCCGGCGTCTCAGGAAGGGGAAGCAGTGCAGTGTCAACACTGTATATGGTGGGGATGGTGCGCTGCTGACCTCGACTCGGGACGTTGTGGGTCGGTGGGGGGAATACTTCGAAGACCTCCTCAATCCCATTAACATGCCTTCCAATGAGGAAGCAGAGCCTGGGGACTCAGAGGTGGGCTCCCCCATCTCTGGGACTGAGGTCACCGAGGTGGTCAAAAAACTCCTTGGTGGCAGGGCCCCAGGGGTGGATGAGATACGCCCGGAGTTCCTCAAGGCTCTGGATGTTGTAGGACTGTCTTGGCTGACACGCCTCTGCAACATCGCATGGACATCAGGGACAGTGCCTCTGGATTGGCAGACCGGGGTGGTGGTCCCCCTCTTTAAGAAGGGGGATCGGAGGGTGTGTTCCAACTACAGAGGGATCACACTCCTCAGCCTCCCTGGAAAAGTCTATTCAGGGGTCCTGGAGAGGAGGGTCCATCGGATAGTCGAGCCTCGGATTCAGGAGGAACAGTGTGGTTTTCGTCCTGGTCGCGGAACAGTGGACCAGCTCTATACCCTTAGCAGGGTCCTGGAGGGTGCATGGGAGTTTGCCTAACCAGTCTACATGTGTTTTGTGGACTTGGAAAAGGCATTCGACCGTGTCCCTCGGGGAATCCTGTGGGGGATACTCCGAGAGTATGGGGTACCGGCCCCCCTGATAAGGGCTGTTCAGTCCCTGTACGATCGGTGCCAGAGCTTGGTCCGCATTGCCGGCAGTAAGTCGAACCCATTTCCAGTGAGAGTTGGACTCCGCCAGGGCTGCCCTTTGTCACCGATTCTGTTCATAACTTTTATGGACAGAATTTCTAGGCGCAGCCAGGGCGTTGAGAGGGTCCGGTTTGGTGGGCTCAGGATTGGGTCACTGCTTTTTGCAGATGATGTTGTCCTGTTTGCTTCATCAGGCCGTGATCTTCAGCTCTCTCTGGATCGGTTCGCAGCCGAGTGTGAAGCGGCTGGGATGAGAATCAGCACCTCCAAATCCGAGACCATGGTCCTCAGCCGGAAAAGGGTGGAGTGCCCTCTCAGGGTTGGTAGCGAGATCCTGCCCCAAGTGGAGGAGTTCAAGTATCTCGGGGTCTTGTTCATGAGTGAGGGAAGAATGGAGCGTGAGATCGACAGGCGGATCGGTGCGGCATCCGCAGTAATGCGGGCGCTGCATCGGTCTGTCGTGGTGAAAAAGGAGCTGAGCCGCAAGGCGAAGCTCTCAATTTACCAGTCGATCTATGTTCCTACCCTCACCTATGGTCATGAGCTATGGGTAGTGACCGAAAGAACGAGATCGCGAATACAAGCGGCTGAAATGAGTTTCCTCCGCAGGGTGTCTGGGCTTTCCCTTAAAGATAGGGTGAAAAGCTCAGTCATCCGGGAGGGGCTCAGAGTAGAGCCGCTGCTCCTCCGCATCGAGAGGAGTCAGATGAGGTGGCTCGGGCATCTGATCAGGATGCCTCCTGGGACGCCTCCCTGGTGAGGTGTTCCGGGCACGTCTAACCGGGAGGAGGCCCCGGGGAAGACCCAGGACACGCTGGAGGGACTATGTCTCTCGACTGGCCTGGGAACGCCTTGGGATTCTCCCGGAAGAGCTAGAAGAAGTGGCCGGGGAGAGGGAAGTCTGGGCATCTCTGCTCAAGCTGCTGCCCCCGCGACCCGACCTCGGATAAGTGGGAGACAATGGATGGATGGATGGATGGATAAGTATCTTGAGTAATGCTTGCAAATTCAAAAGGTGGAAAAGTATTTGAATGCTGACAGTCTCTTTTCTAAACTCTATAAGAATTTGAGGAAAGAATGGTTACCTAAAACAAGAAAAGCTGAAAAAAGTGCAAAAGCAAATATGGGAAGACAATTTAAATAAATTGCTAGTGACGCAGACGAAGAATGAAAATCAGACCTCTGAAGAGGATGTTATCCTTCATCCTAATTTATATCTATATTAAAGAAATATTCTAACTGCACAGCCAACTTCTTATTCTGAAACCCCTAAACCACTTATTCACAAACCCTTAAAGTAACGACTCCACTGAACTATCACCCACCTAAAAATAAGAGCCCAGCTCTCTCACGTTCAGTATATTCCAACACCTGGTAAAGGGTCAAGTTCAAGTCTTGGCCTAGGTTATAGGGTTGAAATCTAGGTTTGACACCTAGTGTTGCTTTTTTCTGAGGGTTAAATCCTTAGCATACAAGGCATGGTACAGTATTTAACAAAATCAAAATGGAAGGTGTGTGTTTAGGGAATGGTGATAATGACCACTTCAGTGGTGGTTTTTTCCTGATCAGGAATCAAATTGTACAGCATCTGCATCTTCCCGATTTGTACCTCACATCAGACTGTATTGATTACTTTATAAACTGAAAACAGATGGGTGCCTGGGACTAAAAATTGCCAAATTGGTTTACAGCTAGGGAAAGGTAGGGAATACTTAAAGGACATACTTAAACCGATCAAAGAGTTTGAGCAAAGACATCCATCATACTGACATCCAGCCAATGAAATGTGTGTAAATATTACTTGTTCTGGAATCCCAAGTGGAATTTTAAAATAAATATGGCCTGTCCAAGAGATGAACAGACAGCAGAGTCAGGAGAGGGAAGGAGAGACGTCAGGAGAGAGCAAAAGATGTGCAACAGTTTTCAGTTGATTGTTAGCTAAAGCATCTCATGAACAATATCAATTGCTAGATCAAAAGCCACCAAAAGGACAATCATCTTTGACACTTGTTTGTAAGCTTTTTCAAAAGACTTATGTATATATATATATATATATATATATATATATACATTTTCTTTTATGCTTTCCTTTATTGGTATTATTGTTTTTTTAATAAATACCAAGTTGATTTTAACTCTCTGTATTTTTATCTAGAGTGATTGAAGTAACAAGGTAAACTAGCCAGCTGCATAATTATGTATTGATGGGTGACCATTTCCTGAACGACACAGTTGTCAGTACTTGTAGATTAAGGTGTAGTGGGTCTTCATTGTTGACGCTTAATATAGCTTGCGTACTGTGAGGTTCTGGAGTCACAGTTGAGAAACACTTTTTTAATGTCTTTTAAGCACAGGGCAAACAATGAACATGTGAAACATCCGTAATGTAATAAGCCACCAAGAAAAGTAACAGTGCAACAATGCTATCTACAGAAGTGAAAGCCAGCCGTCTTTTCTGGTGTGGGCTGCTTTTGCAGTGTTACCGCTTGTGCATATTAAATCTTGAAATCCTTCAAGTAAATAATTAACTAATTAACACCACCCACACACACAAATACACACACACACACAGCTTGTGTAGAATGTCAGCTGCTGAGAGAGCAGAAAATCCTGCAACCCTCCCGCCTCTTAGAGAGCCTCATAATTGTGAAATTGTAAGTCAAGAGGCCATCTTTAAAATGCCCCTCTTCCAAATCCAGATTGTGTATATATGTTGATCATATTGTTTAAGGTATAATCTCATAGATGGTACATGTGTTTCAACTTATTCCATATGCTTAGATTCGGAATTAATTGAAAGTGGCATTCTTCCTCCCTCCTGTTCTGCTCAAGCAACAGAATTGTTCACAATTGCATACCTATGAAACTGATAATATTTACTTGGAATACAGGTATGGGTTTGGTGTTGTACATGATTTCGGTACCCAATTAAAACACCAAGGTTTCCTTGTGTCTGCTGGCTCCCCTATTAAACATGAGATCCTAATTTTCAATCTTTTATCAGCAAGTCTTCATCCTGTATCTACATCTGTTCTGAAATGCATAGAACATACTAATCTACCTGATCCGGTTTCAAAAGGAAATTTGTTTGCTGAATGCATGGCTATGAAAGCTGCATTTTCTCAGGACGTACCCAAAGTTTTAGCACCTCTTCTTTCGCCGCTGCCACAATTTTTGAAAATGCAAGAAAATGCGTTCCCATAGAAAATGCACCACTGGCAGGATGTTCAAGGACAGCAGATTATGGATGTTTGCTTCAGGTCACCAGCTTTCCTGACCGCCTTATACCTCTGGTTAGCTCAGCTTCTGCATAGCCCAACCCATTTGTCAGTTGCCTACTTTGGCTCAAGTACGTACATATTGTGTAATTTTTCAGCAGTACAATATAGGAAAGATTCCTACGGCAAGCAAGACAGCCTACCCTAAACCCTGGGGACCTAGACTTTAAAAAACCAAGAAATGTCGAGGGTATGACTATGTGCTAGTAATTACAGATATTGTAAATGCCAGAGGACAGATGGGCATCCTGACCGGGATGGGGACAGAGTTCCTACCCAGACTAGATGCCATAATGGAAGGACCTCAAGACTGGAGACAATGCAGCCGGAAGGCATTGTAAATCTTGTCCTGGTTGGGATCAGTATATAATGAATGCACTGGAACAATGTGGATTCCAAATGTAAGGTGGCAGTGTTACTCAAGGCTAATCTCAAACAGGGTTGCAGGAGAACTGGAGTGAGGAAGTGCAAGCATTCTGGGGTCTTTGGG